>NW_019154093.1:36348183-36364897 GCF_002288905.1 Enhydra lutris kenyoni
TGGCTAATGATGATGAACATTTTTTCATGTGTATGTTAGCCATTTGTCTTTCTTCTTTGGAGAAGTGTCTGTTCATGTCTTCTGCCCATTTTTTGACGTATTATCTGTTTTGTGTGTGTTGAGTTTGAGGAGTTCTTTATAGATCTTGGATATCAGCCCTTTGTCTGTAGTGTCATTTGCGAATATCTTCTCCCATTCTGTGGGTTGCCTTTTTGTTTTGTTGACTGTTTGCTTTGCTGTGCAGAAGCTTTTGATCTTGATGAAATCCCAAAAGTTCTTTTTCACTTTTATTTCCTTTGCCTTGGGGGACATATCTTGAAAGAAGTTGCTGTGGCCGATGTCATAGAGGTTACTGCCTATGTTCTGCTCTAGGATTTTGATAGATTCCTGCCTCACGTTGAGGTCTTTTATCCATTTCAAGTTTATCTTTGTGTATGGTGTAAGAGAATGGTCGAGTTTCATTCTTCTATACATAGCTGTCCGATTTTCCCAGCACCATTTATTAAAGGAACTCTCTTTTTTCCACTGTATATTTTTTCCTGCTTTGTCGAAGATTATTTGACCATAGAGTTGAGGGTCCATATCTGGGCTCTCTACTCTGTTCTACTGAACTATGTGTCTGGTTTTGTGCCAGTACCATGCTGTCTTGATCACAGCTTTGTCGTAAAGCTTGAAATTAGGCAACATGATGCCCCCAGTTTTTTCTTTTCCAACATTTCAAAGAACTGAATTTCTTATTGGCAGAATGTAGTTTTGTCTTGCTTTTTAATCCAGTCTGACAATATGTGCATTTTAAATAGGATATGTAGACCATTCATATTTAATGCGACTATTGATGTGGTTAAATTTGAGCCTATCATCTTATTATTTGTTTGCTTTACATCTCTTCTGTTCTTGGTCCCTCCTCCCCTTTTTTACTTCCTTCTTTGGGATTAATCAATTTTTATTGTTGTTATTAATACCATCTATTGTATTTTCATATCCGACAGTGTAGTTTTCATCTCTAGAATTTCTTTTTTTTTTTTTTTAAAGATTTTATTTATTTATTTGACAGATAGAGATCACAAGCAGGCAGAGAGGCAGGCAGAGAGAGAGGAGGAAGCAGGCTCCCTGCTGAGCAGAGAGCCCGATGTGGGGCTCGATCCCAGGACCCTGGGATCATGACCTGAGCCGAAGGCAGAGGCTTAACCCACTGAGCCACCCAGGCGCCCCACATCTCTAGAATTTCTATTTGGGTCTTTTTTATATCTTCCATATCTCTACATACATTTTTGCATGTTTTAATATACTTCTCTGGTAATTAGAACATATGTGTTAGTGTCAATTGGCTGATTTTTATCTTAATTTTGGGTTATAGGTTTCTCCTTTTTTGCATGCCTGGTAATTTTTTATTGATAACCAGGCATTTAAAATTTTACCTTATTCATTGCTAGATTTATTTGTATTCCTTTTAATGATCTTGTGCTTTGTTGTGGGACTCAGTTTTTTTGGAAACAGGTCACTTTGAGTTTTGTTAAGATTTCTTAGGTGGAATTGAAGCAGTACTTAGTGCTCAAGGCCAATTTTCCAATACTGCCCAAGTACTTTTCTGTGTGGTCTACCAAATTCTCCATTACTCGTGAGATTTTCTAGTCTGTGTCATGGGAATAGAGAGGTCCTATTCGCAGCTCTGTGTGGGTGACTAGCAATGTTACCTCTAATCTAGTCAGGTGATTCTCTTGGCTTTGGGTAATTTGCTTACATAAAAGCACTGACAAATATTTCAGCAGAATACTTAAAGGGGACATGATACAGAGCTTCAGAATTCTCTCTCTGTAAATTTCCATCTCTATAGGACTCTCCTGTGAATTTTAAGTCACCTCCTTCTCCCCAGATTCTCAGCTTCATCTCCTCAACTCAGAGAATTTTCTAGGCTCTATTAGGTTCACTTTCTGGGCATCACAACACAGAAACCTTTCATAGTATTAAACTGGTGCAATCAGATGGCTTACCTTGTTTAGTGGTCATTGTTTTTTATTGGATGATGTCAAGTATCTTGGATACTGTTGTTTTAAATTTTTTTCATTATTTCAGGCAAGGGGATAAATCTAGGCTTTAATTAGTGCTTAGTTAAGTGCTTAATTTTTAGTGCTTAATTTTTGTTGGTAGCTGAAGTTCACCAATTGATAAATATTTGTTTTGAAATAAATTTCAGGAAACTGCTTGAACTTCTTATAGAACAACTTGGGGGAGCTGTGTTGCATATCTTTGGAAGTGGGAAAGTGAGATTATGGAATTTTATGACTGATGGCATTAGGTGTAATATGACGGTAATGGAGGTTAGATAATGCAGGAGACAAGAAACTTAAAAATGGCCACTGTTAAGACTTGTAAAATATAGTGTAATACACTATATGACGGTGAATTAAAAGACAAATTTCTTTCTTCATCAAACATCATTATAGTTTGCATGAGGACAAGTGTTTGATTGCTTAATTTATTATTTTTGCATTATTTTGCATTGATTGAGATGTTTTATTTCATTAGGTTAGACGATATAACCCTAACAATATACAACATGTGATATGTATTAGCTCACAGATTTGTACTTGCCTGTTATAGCACTCATATTATATTATAATTGTCAATTTTTTAATCTGTTTCTCTAACCAGTCTGTCAGCTTCTCTACATCAAGATTAGGGTATTATGTTTAGCCTTTTATCCCCATTGTCTAACACAATGCAGAGCATGTAGCTGGTGTCAGTGAGTGAATAATGAATGGAGAAATAGATGAATGAATGGTCTAAATTTTCTGTATTAGGGCTGATTGTCAAGAAAGTCATTTTGGATAAATGGATCTTTTGGTTACTTTTAGGTTACTGCCTTGACACCTATCAGTCAAAATATACCAACACATTTATCTTCAAGTCTAATGGAAGTTGGTGTGTAATAATAATAGGGTTATGTGTTCAGTATATGTTTTTAAGTTTTAATACTAGTCGCTATGAGGACTTCAAGGTGTTTTTTTTTTTTTTTTTTGCTTTCAAATGTAAACAAATGAACAGTAGTACTTCTTAAATTTGAATAAATGAGAAGCTAATTATATGTACACCTGAGCAATATCCAGTATTTACTTCATAATGATCTTCCAGTGTGAAGCAATACATAAATGCATAAATGCATAAATAAATAAATAAATAAAATTTTAAGAAGGCAGCAGTTAATTGTGGACCATATTTGGGCAGCAGGATCCTCGTATACGTCTCTAGGACCTAGAACAATACTTAGGAATGAATGGCTGAAGAGAGGAATGAACAACACCTCATTCTTCTCAAGGTTAATTCACTACATCAAAATGACTCTGGGAGCATAACCAAACAAAAGGAAAATGTAAGCCTATTTAGCAAGGTAGTATCTTTAGCTGATGAGGATGCTATTATCATGGTTTATGAACAGACCATTTTTTAAAAACCTGGCTGTTCAATAAAGTAAATATTTTATACCCAGGTGGCCTTGGGCCACAGTAGAAAATGGGCAAGCAGATTGTTTTTCAGGGTATTCGTGCAATAGAATGCTTTAGCTCAGCCCAGACTATTCAAGGCATGATTCAATACTCTGAATTCCAATCAAGTTTGTAAAATGAGATGTCAAATTGAAAACCTCTGCTAGAATTAAGTTCCTTCTCAGAAGGTCATCCCATGTAATCAGCAGAATAGTACAAGGACATGCAGGGGAAGAGAAGGAGAAGAGCCATGCATAAAAGAAAACATGGTAAAGTTGTACATAAGTTATGGAGCTTTAATGATATTTTATAATTAAACATTTGGCCAAATATTTGATAAGTCATCAGGTATAATTATGAAAAAGTGACATATCAGAAAAGAATCCATTAAACATGCTCAAATCAGACTTGCTGAATTGCTTATTTCCACACTCTTCTAATCTTACATATAAAAAAAGTTTGAGGGGTAAAAATAACCAAATCAGTAGGTACTAATAGCTTACCATGAAAGCTTTGATGATTAGTTTGCAAGGCTGCTGATAATGGCATAAAAAAGTACATTAGAGCTGTGAGATATTCCATGAAGCTGTTACAATGTCTTTATCTGCATTCAATCAGAAATGCAGAAATTCACATTCAATCAGATTTGCTAGATTTTTTTTTTCCACTGTAAATCTCTCATAATCTTTCTTTTAGTTAATCATAACTGCCCGGTTGTATGCAGTTGAGGCAATTATTCAAAGAATCTAATGATTCAAATGAATCACTTTGATTTTTAGTGTTCATACTTCTGAATAAATACTTTAAATTTTTTGTTTGAATCATCTCCAGTTAAATTACTTTTTAATTTTTTAATATTTTAAAAGATTGTGTTTTATTTATTTGAAAGAGAGTGAGCAGGAGAGAAAGCAAGCAGTGGGGAGGAGGAGAGGGAGAAGGAGAAGCAGGCTCCATGCTGAGCAGAGAGCATGATGTAGGGCTCAATCTCAGAACTCTGGGATCATGACCTGAGCTGAAGGCAGATGCTTAACTGACTAAGCCACCCAGGCACCCTGTTCAATTACTTTTTTTTTTTTTAAAAGATTTTATTTATTTATTTGACAGACAGAGATCACAAGTAGGCAGAGAGGCAGGTAGAGAGAGAGGAGGGGAAGCAGGCTCCCCGCTGAACAGAGAGCCTGATGCAGGTCTCGATCCTAGGACCGGATCACGACCTGAGCCAAAGGCAGAGGCTTTAACCCACTGAGCTACCCAGGCGCCCCTTAAATTACTTTTTAAATATGTTTTTCCATTAAGACACATTTCTGAGTGCCTAATGTGTTATTATTTATATTCATTAATTAGAGATGTTTTATTTAATTAGGAATTTCTGGGGCACCTAGGTGGCTCAATGGGTTGGCCCTCTGCCTTTGGCTTGGTTCGTGATCTCAGGGTCCTGGGATTGAGCCTGCCGCATAGGGCTCTCTGCTCAGCAGGGGGGGGCTGCTTCTCCCAACCTCTCTGCCTGCCTCTCTGCCTACTTGTGATCTCTGTCAAATAAATAAATAAAATCTTTAAAAAAAATTAGGAATTTCTTCTAATAACCGGTTTAGAAAGGCTCCAGTTGCCCTGAAATTACATTTTAACTGTTCTATTCAAAAGATCTATTTTATATTATTATGGCTGTGAATCTCATAACTAGCAGATCATAGATTTGAAAGAATCAGAATAAGATTCACATATGAAATAAGGTAGAAGAAACAGGGGTGTGATCTGTTAATGCCCTTCTCTGAAGGGCATTAAATTAATTTCTCTACGTTAGAAGAGATGAAACTATTTAATCAGTCATTGGATCACCAGATCCTTTCAGAGGTTCTGGAAAGATAAGAGGTGAAGAGAAAAGAAAGTGACAGGGAGTTCCTTCTTCCTCCCTGCCTTATATCCAAACTTGGATTAAGTTGGAAATATTAGCTGACTTTATAGAAATAAATAGGTTTGTTGGTCTTTATTGAATTAACCAGTCAGATTAGTATAGTAAAACTACAATCAATTCAATAAACATTTCAGTCATACCAAAGACTTACCACATTTTATTTGACTAGACTAGATTAGTATACACTCAGACTATATTATTATTATTAGACTAGACTTAGACTCCAAGATTAGAGTAAAAGAGTTTAGAGATAATCTAGTATAAACCTCCCACTTTACATGTTAGGATATTAAAATTCAAAAATTATTTATCTAACCTATTAGTAAAAGCCCAAGGTCTCAAAGCTTTTACTCTCAATTTAGTCAGAATTGAAATGGCCTTGGTATGGGATATAACAACTAGATTTGGGTATGTTAAAGCTTATTTGTTTTCATACTTAATCTTTTCTTCCCGTCAGAGAATGTTTGCTTCCGACAGCCCATGTGTGGCCCATATGGATGCTATTGTAGCACTTTTCTATGTAACTTTTGATTATCAAGGGTGGGGCTTCAGGCCTTGTCTCCCATTTGAGCTATACCCAATAGGGATGCCCAGACTGCGTTCACAGGCAAAATTTACTCCTTACCATGGACACCAATTTTCCTGAATCCTGCTTTTAGGACTCGGTCGAGCCAATCAAAATTAGGCTATAATCACACTAGATTTAAATAGTCATGTTAGGGGACGCCTGGGTGGCTCAGTTGGTTGGGCAGCTGCCTTCGGCTCAGGTCATGATCCCGGCGTCCTGGGATGGAGTCCCACATCGGGCTCCTTTCTCGTCAGGGAGCCTGCTTCTCCCTCTGCCTCTGCCTGCCATTCTGTCTGCCTGTGCTCGCTCGCTCTCCCTCTCTCTCTCTGACAAAAAAAAAAAAAAAAAATCTTTAAATAGTCATGTTAGTTAAAATCATGCTACATGAGTGATAGGGTAGTGTTTGCCAAATCTCTTGAGAGAGAGATTCAGACTCATTAGGTCTGAGTTGATAGGTGAGACAAGGCTGAGAAACAATGTCTGGTATCAGGGGAAGAAAAGCTTAAAAGGCAAGATCAGAGGTAGATTGGACACAGAGACAGGGGATCTTCTTCTTGTTGGTTAGAGCGTGCTTCAAAGTTGAGGTCATTCAAGACATTATTGGCCGAAAGGCTCAATGCTCTAAAATTACCTAGTTGGTACCTCTAGTATTGTCTAATTAATTCAAGTTTACTTCACTGTATCAAATTCTAAATCCCTGCAGTTTCTGATGTTCCCTGACATCAGTGTCACCAGATTGATATTGCTGGAATTAAAACAAAAATGGATGCCATAGGAATGGTGAAGAAAACCTATACAGAGGAATTTTTTCCATTAAAGATGATTTAAAAATTTGCCTTTTTAAAATCATTGGCTGAGATTGTAGATGTACAGATATCTCTTTAACGATGGTGGGGCAGCTTCATTTTCTTGACTACTTTTAGCCTCTGAGTCTTGTGGAAAAGAAATGCCTTTTGTTGTGACAGGAGGCTATGGAAAATTGTTCATGCCTACAGATGATCTGGAGAGCTGTTCAGTTCTGGCCTAATTCTCGTCAACATCACATGGCTCGTCCTTTGAGATCTTTTTTTTTTTCCCCGGTGGAAAGGATCTCTTAAATTATTTTACCTCCTTGTGACTTTGTTTCCTCTTTTAAAGTGCCAATGATAATTGTACCTACCTCAAAGAGTTCTTATGAGAATAAAATAAGTTATTAATACAAAGTGCTCAGAATCCTGTCTGGCAACAGGTGCTCAGTAATTGTTAGCTTATTATTATTACTGTCACTTCTGAAGGAGAGTAGTTCTGATCCTGGGGTAAAACAGAAAAGAATCATTGGATCTTGTGGAAAGGTTTGTGACAAATGGTGGCCCTTATCCATGCCCCATGAAATCTATCTTTACAAGTCCTCCTATCAAGAGATGGAGTGTCTTCCCACTCCTTGAATGTGAGATGGACTGTGACAGAATGCAGTAGAAGACTTGCTGGGTCAGTTCCAGGTTTAATCCTCCAGAGGTATTGCACAATTCCACTCTGTGTCTTGGGACTTCTGACTGCCATGAAAAAGCCTCGGCTAGCTGTTTAGAATGTGAGAGACTACATGAAATGAAGATGATTCAGCTCAGGTGAGGCCATTCCAGATCAGGTAAGACCAGAAAAACTGTCCTTCTGAACCCAGTGGAGGTTGCCGAACTGCAGAATTGTGAGCTAAATAAATAGTCATTGTTTTAAGCTTTCACATTTCAGGGGTGGTTGATAGATGGCTTTTGGGAAGAAGGCAAGTCGTGGGAAGGTGACCATAAAATGTATGGTAAGTAAGAGTTTAATAAGGTTTGATAGGGTTAGTTAACCAGATTTGTCAGTGCCTTCTCTATTGGTGAGTTGCTGAGTTCTCCTCTTCTGGCATAGGAAAGAGAGACATCTCTACAAATGGAAATTTTCTTTATAAATGTGAATTTCTTTTACAAAAGGGAAATGTGTGCCCTGAATTTAGGTCTTTTTCTGGGTGTTCTGGTTCTCAGTAGCCTTTAGCTCAAAATAACCCATATGCCAAAGAGGCATATTTTGGGGTGATATATTCTGGTACTATTTAAGATACCGAAGAAAAAACGCTCAAAACTCCTGGTCTTGGGGCGCCTGGGTGGCTCAGTGGTTAAAGCCTCTGCCTTCGGCTCAGGTCACGATCTCAGGGTCCTGGGATCGAGTCCCACATTGGGCTCTCTGCTCAGCAGGGAGCCTGCCTCCTCCTCCTGTCTCTCTCTGCCTGCCTCTCTGCCTACTTGTGATCTGTCAAAAAAAAAAAAAAAAATCTTTCAAAAAACAAACAAACAAACAAAAAAACAAAACAAAACTCCTGGTCTTAAGGAGTTATATTAATTTCTTATTATTACCATACACTTAGTGACTAAAGCAACACAGATTTATTGTCTTATGGTTCTAAAGGTCAGAAGTCTAAATTGGTTGTACAGGGTCACTTTCCTTCTGGAGCCGCTAGGAGAGAATCTGTTTCCTTGACTTTTCCAGCTTCTAGAGGCTGCCTATATTTCGACTTATGGCCCCTTCCTGTCTTGAAGCCAACTGCATATCATTTTCTCTTCTCTGCTTTTTGCTTCCATCTTCACATCTGTCTCTGATGATCCTCCTGTCTTTCTTTTCTATAGGACCCTTGTGATTGCATTGGGTCTACCCAGATAATCCAGGATAATCACTATTACCTCAGGATCTTTATTTTAATCACAAATGCAAAGGTTGTTTTGTTTTTTTAAAGTTATATAAGGTATATAGTCACAGGTTTTTGGGATTAAGACATGAACTTATTTGGGGGTCTGTTATTCAACTGGGCACAAGAAAGTTGCCTTTTAGTAAAGTTCATTGTTATAGGATAAAGCCCAAGTTTTTTAATGTAAGTCAGATAAATTTTTATGATCTTTCTTCCCAGCTGTATGTCCAGTGACTCTCTGCCTCAAAAATCCTGCTTCTATTACTTCTCCCTAACAGAAAAAATATGTTATTTCCCATCCCTGTTATTTGCCCCTTTCTACAAGGCCCTGCTTCCGCATACCTCTTCTCAACATCCCAGCACTCTTTGCCTGGAAAAATACTCAGCGAGGGACATCACCTTATCTGAGAAGTGGTGACCCTTTGTCTGCCTCCACCATTGACTTTGTTACACTGTCTCTATTTGTGAAGAATTCTCTGTTTATGTGTTGGTTGCCTTGCTCCATTACTCAAAAGCTCCGTGAGAGTCGGGAGTGTGCCACTCATTTTTACTAGCTTCAACATTTAGCATAGTACCTGGCACACTATAACAGCTTAAGAATTGTCAAATGAGTAAGTGAGTATCACTGAAATTATGTATCTATTACTAATTATATGAGGAAGAAAGGAGGGAAAAGTTGGAGTTTTTTGTTTTGTTTTTATCTTGAATTGTTAAGAAAGTTTGGTAAAGAGCAGATTTCTTGCAGAGCTTGGAGAAGGAACAGCAAACGGGAAAGATGAGGTATACATGACTCACAGGCAATGATAATAACAAGAGCCAGAGGCACTGAAGCTTCAGGCCTGCTCCTCTCGGTTGGGGTATTTTTGATGTGTGCCTGCTTTGATCCCTGCTGTGTAGCTATGGCCCAGGATGTTCCAGAATGAAAAAAACAAAACAAAACGAAAACAAAATGACTTACTGTTTCCCGTTCCCTAGATCTAGGGTGTGTTACAGAAGAAACACATGATGAGGGAGTTGGTGACAAAAGAAAATCATCTCCCAAAGGTAAATTGTCTCTCCAACATGGCTGAGAGCTGAAGCAAAAGAAAAGAGGCTGCACAGAGAAGACATTGCAGTGTGCAGGAGAAAAGCAGAATGCAACATAAAAGCAGAGACAAGATAAAAGTGTGAGGTCAGCAAGGCTGTACTAGTAATGGCAGCAATGGATTACCGACCATACGTGGAGGGATTTTGTCAGCCTCTTGGACAACACATGGTGCACAGATAGTGACACCTCAAGTACCCTTATACTAAGGAACAGGAAAACACGGTTGACAGATCAGGACCGGGGGAAAAAAGACAAGCAGTAACATACTGCTACCCCTCCCTGTAGGGGAAGCCATGTGGAACTCCCATTGTGAGTTTATTTTTAGAAGCATAAATTCTGTCATGGATTATGTCCAAGTTAAATCATTCTTATTAAACTTACCTGAGATGTGGATTCAGTTATTGTCGAAAACTCCTTTCTGAAATAGAGCTTCCTTTTTAGAAATGTGTTAAATTTATACAATAGTCAGATCTTATTGACCATCTCAGACTAGCCTGTTATAAATGTACTGCTACTTCAATCTTCCCAGTTTGGTAGAGAGAGAGAGAGGAGAATATGAATTTTTAAAAAGGAGGGAGTATGTGAAAACAAGCTTTGGGGAGTTGTTGGAAAATCAAGCACTCTCATGCTACACATATTAAACAGCTTAAGAAGCAAACAGCTGGGGCTGTACCTAAGCAAATATCTGATGGGACTTGATTAAAAAAGGAAGCTCTTTCTAGAATATGAAGTGTTTTAGAGTTAATTGTCTCAGTCCCCATACCCTGGTATTTTTGGGGATACATAAGGTCAAAGTCACTGTAGTTTGACAAAGGACTAAATCATGTAATTCTCACACTAAGAAGCAGAGATCTTGTCTGTTTTATTCACCACTGGAAAAGTTTCTGCATTGTGGGGGCTCAAAAGTAGCTGATAGAATGAACACAGTGGAGAGAGGATGAGGCACTGAATCTATAAAATTTGTATTTGTGAGTGGGATTAACAATGGAGATGAAACATGACTGCCCAAAGACCTGTGAGCCTCTGAGGCTGGGGCCTATGCAATTTGGTCCTAGGAGAAAGCTAACAGTATCAGAGCTCTATTTTAATTACAGTTACATTGTATACCACATTTTGAGCTAGACATTTTAGATATATTGTTTCCAGTCCTCAAAATAACTCCCCAAGGTACATGGTATCATCCCTGTTTTACACATAGGGAAAACAAGCTGTGAAAAGTTAAATAACTTTTCTAAAGTGACATGGCTGGTAAATGACAGAGCAGTAATTCAAACCCAGATTTGACTGCTAAATCAATGTTTTGTACTCATACCACACCATCTCCAACAATATACATATTCTTATAATAAAATCAGTACATCTTTACAATAGATGTGGGAAATACAGAAATGTGTAGAGGAAAAATCAGTAATGATACCCTCACTGTTTTGTAAAAATATGACAATGCAATTGATTCTCATTATTTGCAATAATGTTCTGTAAGTCACCATGAATACTGAATTAGCAAACACTGAAGACTTGCTCCTAGGGTAATAACAGATTTGGGTTCCTGTGAGATTCTGGTCACATTTTCATCAATCTGTTAATCCATAACCTTATTTTATGTGTGTTTATATAAAGACATTATTTAATATATGTTGTTGACTCACAGTCAACAGTGCCTATCTGATGCCTGAGTGAAGCTTTTCCAATAACATGCATTTTCTCTGTAAGGCACATTACAGCTTTTGTATGTTTAGGAACACCAGACAGCACTTCAGCTCTATGCTTGGGGTTCATATTAACAGTGATATCACAGATAAAGAGCACAATAATGCAGAAAAAAAGAAACCCTTGGCACCACATAGACTGCCAAAAAAGGACAATTATTTATAGCATGAGAGCTGAGAAAGAAGGCAGAGCATCACCTTTTTCAGCCTCAGCTGGAAACACACGTGTTGGTGATGCAATATTATGCCACTCTTGGCATGTCCAGGGACGACTGTCAAAGTGTTGCAAGTATTAATTTGAGGGTTAGAAATACATGTTATTGAGTAGACGAGTTCGCAAATATGGAATTGTGAATAATGAAGATCAAAATACTGATTGGTTTTGTGAAAACCATGGACATTGTAGAAGAGGGCTTTTCAGAAACATCTGCTCTGCAAAAATCTCATGTAGAGGCAGATCCATCCAGCTAGCCATTTATTTCGTTTAACATCGGTTGGGTCTCTCCTAATATAGGCTAGGGACCATGATAGGTATAAGAGATAATAAAAGTGAACAAGACAGTTCTTAGCTTCTAGAAGCTCATGGTTTAATGGAAGGAGACAGACGTATAAAAATTGATTTTAGCAAATTGTGGTAAGCTCAGTACTGAACGTAGGTATGAGGTCTTTTGGCAGCACACACAGGAGGAGAGCCACTTGGAGGGGGGTGATTCAGTTAAGTACTAAGGACACAGTCTGATTTAGTCCGGTGATGGGTGGGAGGGAGTGGTGGAAGGGAGTGGTGACTGTTAACTGTCAATAATACACAATAAGATAGTATATGTTAACAAAGGCAATTTGATTCAGAAGTCTTTGGAAACAAGAAGTAAAATGATTACCATGTATTCTAGCCTGTGTCTTCCAGATAGCACAGATTTTACTATGTTTTGTCTAGCTCAACCTGGACTTTATGGATGGATCATCGTAGCATATTTCATGCTTGCTACATGTCCTAATTGTTAGATAAGTAAAGGATCTTGTCTTGGTCTAGTATTTATCAAGGTAACTGTACTTATGTCAGGTTTCCAAATAGATGATAAAATTCCCCCCAAGGCAAAGATTTTTCTGAGTTCTTTGTATAAAAGTCTGCATATAGAAATAATTGTCTACTACATGATATAGGTTCCCTTGAGAGTATATATTAAGATTTCAGAGTTTATCTCTGCTTCATTTAGAAGTAAGAAGCCAAGATTTGGGGGTGGGGAGGAAGAATTATTATTATTATTTTTTATATAAGGATAATTTCATATATTTTCCTTTTCCAGATATTCATATTTGTTTTTATTTGAAAAATGTTGTACATGATAGGATTTAGAACAGCTCCAAAGATATACACATTAAAAAATAAGGCTTCATACCCTCCAGATTCAGCAATCAATCACTATTTATCAATTTCTTGTAAATATCTTGCAGAAATATTCTTTGCAGGTATTTACACCTACATAGGTTTGCAATTTAAAAGACATAAAAGTGAAAACAGAGAGCAGGGTTGATAATAAGTATTCTAAGAAGACAGTTCCTTCAAACTCCATTTTCCCCAGAAGATAATTTTACAACTCTAAAGCTGACTGGGTATGAAGGCAATAGTCTTTAGATTTTTAAAAATTTGTTTGTTTTAATTTTAAGGGAAAGGGAACTACTGTTCATTGGGGCACATTGTATGCACATTCTGTATGAGGCATTTTATACATATTATCTCATTGAGCTCTCAAAGATGTCAAGAATCAAGAAGGAAGTATTCTCATTTTATAAATAAGGAAACGTCATGTCAGAGATAATAAAATTTTTAATGTCACACAGCTGGTAAGGGAGCCACAATTAGAAGCCAGTCCTTTAAGATCCCAATATTTATGTTCATCAAAATATATTCTAGGTCCTATATGTTATGTTTAATATTTTGGCTATAAATATGAATATGACAATTGATATTAGCTCAGTGACTTAAAAATCCCTAACAGGGATCTGTACCTGTAAATTTATGCTGCTTAAATTTGTGCTTAATATCACTTTGTATTTGACATTATAAAGCCATAAATATTCAGTAGAGTCAAATCCCTTTTGAGAACCCGAGAGTTGTAAGAGCTGCATCAGAGGAGACCTGCAGATGGCACTGGTGCTCCTGTCACCAAAATCAAATTTCCTAATAGCTTAAATAAACAAAACAAAAGATAGTCGTTTTAGGAATTATCCAACAGTGAATCCAAAAGTTAAATTCAACCAACATTTGGGTGATCTATAAATTGTGTAATTCATCCCAATTTATAGTTTGACACTGAAATTTAATGAACAACGAGTATAATGCTTAACAATGTTCTAGCCTAGCAATAGGTAGAATACAAGTCTTTGTGGAGGCAACACAAGAATATCAATTAAGTTTGGGAAGATAAAGAAATTTGGACTCTGCTTGAACATAAGGTGCTGCCTGACAAATCAGGTCACTTAAGAATCATGAGAGAGATTGAGAGTGCTAAAATCTAAAGATTAATACAGTCTTTAGAATTTCCAAGTAACCTGGAACCTGATGAAAAACCACAAATGCAAAAGTCTGAGACATTGTACATAATGAACAAGAATGCCAGGTCTTTATCATTGTATTTTTAGCTTCACCATAAATTTTTAGGAAAAATTACTCTCAGTTTTTAATCCTAACCAATCATACAAGTTTTAGAAGACAAGAGCTACTTTCTCTTGAGTCATTAAGAGACATAAAGTTCTGGAGAAGGAACGCCAAGATTTTCACAGGGTTGATTCTGGTTGGTAAGTATATGGGTGATTTAAAATTTCATTTCTAATCATCTACAATAGACAGACACTACTTTTTAATAAGAGAAATTAAAATTAGTAAATACTAAAGCAAAAAATAACTGAAAACTGATTTTTATTACCTCTCCTTTGTCCCTCTCTCTCATATTAACACAGATCCTCCCCACCCTTGCCCTTCACCCCCTGCTGCTTTGTGTTCATTTTAATGCTAGGGATCCTCTGTGGTGAATATGAAGTGTTCTGCACAGACCTCCATTCAGTGCTATGTCATGAATTCTCCCAGCTGCCAGGAATACTGGCTCTAATCCACTTTAGGAATTGTATGCTTGGTGGAAGGGAGTTGTCTCACCTAAGGTTACACTTCTTCTTCAGAAACAACCTATATTCCGTGACTGGTTTACATAAAGGTACAAACTCCCAGCACTTTCTCTCAGTTTGAGACAATTCTGAAGAGCCATCCCACCTTCAGAACCCCTCATGTGATCAACTGCACTGCAGTTCAACTTTTTCTTTTGCCCCAGCCCAACTCCATCACTTTCTTACAAGGGTTTCTGAGTGTACTTCCCAGTAAACTCTTATGCAAACATGTCTCAACTTACGGGGATCATGGCCTAAAACAGAACTAAGAGTAGTCCAGGAAGGTGACTAAAATAGAATTTTGGAGCTGGATCAGCCAGTGGCTGTCTCATAATGAGGGGATTATCACTGGTGGCTAGCGAAGTACTGAAAGTCATTGCCCAAACTTTTATTGGTGCTGAACTGCCACCAACTCCCAGTCAAGTTAGCAAATCTAAGACAGTATCATTCAATTTTTCTCTGGGATTGCAGATTTTTACAAGAAGTCTACTGTCACTTTTATTTTTCTGTGTAAAATATGTTTTTCTCTAGATGCCTTTAAGATTTCTCTATCAATAATTTTTAGCAACCTCATTATATGTGTCTTGGTATAGTCTTGTTTCTTTTGTTGGGGGTTACGTGAGCTTCTATGGGTTTGTGGTCTTTATCACATTTAGAAAAAAATGCAGCCTTTACTTTTGGCCAGTAATTTTTATGCCCTTCCTTTTTCTTCTCTCATTCCTAGGTTTCTTTTCTTTTCTTTTCTTTTCTTTCTTTCTTTCTTTTTTTTTTTCTTTTTTTTTTTTTTTTGTATTTATTGGAGAAGGAGAGTGCAATTGAGAGCATGGAGGTGGAGGGAGGGGCAGAGGACGAGAATCCTCAAGCAGATACTCTGCTAAGTGCAGAGCCCATTGTGGGGCTGGATCCCTCAACTGACCCATGAGATCATGACCTGAGCCAAAACCAAGAGCTGGACACTTAAACGACTGAGCTACCCAGGTGCCTCCCTAGCCTCCAACTGTATACATTACTCAATTTCATAATTTCACACAGATCACTGAGGTTCTGTATTATTTTTTGTTTTATTTCCTCTTTATTTTGGGTAGTGTCTATGGCTCTCTCAAGTTTACAGACATTCTGCTATGTCTAATTTGCTCTTAATTTCATATCATAGATTTTTCATTTTGGGTATTATACTTTTAATCTTTACAACTTCTTTTTGGATCTGTTTTTTATAACTTCCATTCTATCACTGTATTCCCTATTCCTTCATATCCTACAATATGCTTATAATGATTATGTTAGTGTTTAATTCCATTATCTCTGTCATTCCCACATGTTTCTGTTGACTGATTTTTCCCCGCTTTCATTATGGGTAATGTATTTTCTGTTTCTTTGCACATCTGGTAATTTTTATTTTCTTCTTCTTATTATTACTTTTCTATTGAAGTATATTGGCAAATGACATACCAGTTTCAGGTGTACAATATGACTCAATATTGTATTTATTATGAAATGATTACACAATATGTCTAGTAATTTTTGATTAGATGATGGACATTGTAGCTTTTACATTGTTGAATGCTGGGTTTTGCTGTATTTTTAAAAGTATGGAACTTTGTGAACAGTGCAGGTCCATGCCATAGAAATCTGTAAAATTTGGAGATTTGAAATTCAGTCGCATACCTGAGATAAAAACACTTGGTCACAGGCTGGGTGAACACAGAGTTCAGATGGAAACCAGGGAGACAAACGTGATTGATTACTTTTCTGTGACAGCTCAATAAAGAGTGGGGGCATAAACTTTAAGCTCCAGAGCTAGAGAGCAGGGCGTTGTCATTTTCATCCTCCCCCCATTAGTGCTGAAAGCCTTCAGGGAACAAAACAATACCACATAGTAGAATCCAGAGCTGCTTACACTGAGCCTGGCCCCTAGGTAAGGATGGCGTATTTCCACAACTGCAAGCGTACCTGAGAATCAGTGCAACAGGCCCTCCCCTAGAAGACCAGCAAGAACAACTGGATAGAACCAAGTTTACTGATCACAGAGAACTGCAAAACTTTAGCTCTTGGGGAAAAGAGTATATAACATTTGTGTTTTTTTTTTTTTTTTTTTTTTT
>NW_019154093.1:36374897-36530482 GCF_002288905.1 Enhydra lutris kenyoni
AAAAAAAAAAAAAAAAAAATCTCCCAACAAGTGTCCAGGACCTGATGGCTTCCCAGAGGAATCCTACCAAACATTTAAAGAAAAATTAATAGCTCTTCTGAAACTGTTTCAAAAAAAAAAAAAAAATAGAAATGGAAGGAAAACTTCCAAAGTTATTCTATGAGGCCAGCATTATCTTGATGCCAAAACAAAGACCCCACGGATTTACAGACCAATATTACTGAGAAATATGGATGCAAATATTCTCACCAAGATACTAGCTAATAGGATCCACAGTACAGTAAAGGGTTATTCATCACCACCAAATGGGATTTATTCATGGGCAGCAAGGGTGGTTCAACATCTGCAAATCAATCGATGTGATACACTACATTAATAAAAGAAAGGACAAGAACCATATTATTCTCTCAGGTGATGCAAAAAAAGCATTTGACAAAATACAGCATCCTTTCTTGATAAAAACTCTGTGTTGTGCAGGGATAAAGGGAACATACCTCAGTATCATAAAAGCTATATACATAACACCCACAGCAAATATCATCCTCATTGAGGAAAAACGGAGTCTTCCCCTTAGATCAGGAAGACGACAGTGATGTACAACTTTCACCAATGTTGTTCAGCATAGTACTGGAAGTCCTAGCCTCAGCAATTAGACAACAAGAAGTAATAAAAGGCATCCAAATTGGCAAAGAAGTCCAATTCTCACTCTTCACAGATGACATAATATTCTGTAGAAAACCCAAAAGACTCCACCAAAAAATTGCTAGAATTGTTACAGGAATTCAGCAAAGTGGCAGAGTATAAAATTAATGCACAGAAAACAGTTGCATTTCTATACACTAACAATGAGGCAGAGGAAAGAAAATTCAAGGAAATCTATCCCATTTACAATTGCACCAAAACCCACAAGTTACCTAGGAATAAACCGAAGCAAAGAGGGAAAGGATCTATACTCAGAAAACTAAGAACACTTACGAAAGAAATTGAGGAAGACACAAAGAAATGGAAAAATATTCCATGCCCATGGATTAGAAGAACAAATATTGTTAAAATTTTATGCTACCCAAAGCAATCTACACATTCAGTGCAATCCCTATCAAAGTATCATCAGCATTTTTCACAGAACTGGAACAAACAGTCTTAAAATTTGCACGGAACTAGAAGAGACCCCAAATAGCCAGAGGAATATTGAAAAAGAAAACCAAAGCCAGAGGCGTCACAATTCTGGACTTCAAGCTATATTACAAAGCTGTAATCAAGACAGTAGGTATTGGCACAAAAACAGACATAGATCAATGGAACAAAATAGAGAACCCAGAAATGAACTCTCAACCCTATGGTCAACTGATCTTTGACAAAGCAGGAAAGACTATCCAATGGAAAAAAGACAGTCTCTTCAACAAATGGTCTTGGGAAAATTGGACAGCCACATGCAGAAGAATCCATCAAAATCCTAGAGGAGAATACAGGCAGGAACCTCTATGACCTTGGCCACAGCAACTTCTTGCTAGACACGTTTCCAAAAGCAAGAGAAACAAAAACAAAAATGAACTATCGGGACCTCAAAATGAAAAGCTTTTGGACAGCAAAGGAAACAGTCAACAAAACTAAAAGGCAACCTATGGAATGGGAGAAGATATTTGCAAATGACTAAACTGATAAAGGGCTAGTATAAAAAACCTACAAAGAACTTATCAAACTCAACACCCAAAGAAAAAATAATCCAATCAAGAAATGGGGACTAGACATGAACAGATATTCTCCAAAGAAGACATCTAAATGGCTAACAGACACATGAAGAAATGCTCAACATCACTCAGGATCAGGGAAATACAAATCAAAACCATAATGAGATACCACCTCACACCAGTCAGAATGGCTCAAATGAACAATTCTGGAAAGAGCAGATATTGGAGAAGATTTGGGGTCATCTTGCCCTCTTACACTGTTGGTGGGAATGCAACCTGGTGCAGCCACTGAAGAAAACAGTATGGAGGTTCCTCAAAGAGTTAAAAATAGAACTACACTATGACCCAGCAATTGTACCCGTAGGTATTTATCTAAAGGATATGAACATAGTGATTCAAAGGGGCACATGCACCTTGATGTTTATTATTTATTTATTTGTCAGGGAAAGGGAGGGAATGAGAAAACACAAGCAGGAGCAGCAGCAGGCAGTGGGAGAAGCAGTCTCCCCACTGAGGAAGGAGCCTGATGTGGGACTTGATTCCAGGACTCTGGGACCATGACCTGAGCCAAAGGCAGATGGTTAACCAACTGAGCCACCCAGAGGTCCTGCACCCCAATGTTTAAAGCAACAATGTCTGTAATAGCCAAATTATGGAAGAAACCCAGATGGCCATCAACAGATGAATAAAGAAGATGTAGTATATGAACACACTGGAATACTACTCAGCTATCAAAAAGAATGAAATCTTGCTATTTGCAGTGATGTGGACATAGAACCAGAGAGTACTATGCTAAGCAAAATAAGTCAGCTAGAGAAAGACAAATACCATGATTTCATTCATATGTGTAATTTAGGAAACAAAACAGATGAACATAGGGAAAGGGAACTAAAAATAAGATGAAAATTAAGAAGGAGGCAAACCATAAGAGATACTGAACTCTGGGAAACAAACTGAGGATTGCTGGAGGGGTGGTGGGTGGGGGAAGGGATCATTGGGTGATGGGCATTATGGAGGACACTTGATGGAATGAGTACTGGATATTATATGCAATTGATGGATCACTAAATTCTACCTTTGAAACTAATAAAAATATTTTTAAAGGATATGAGAAAAAAGGTATGGAACTTTGTTCTGGCATGCAGGAAGTTACTTGATCAATTTGAACATTTTGAGGTATTTTTAAGATTCATTAAGGTGAATCCATAGCAGTTTTAATTTATGGCTAATTTGGCCCTACTAGTAAAGCACAACTCTTCTGAAGATGCTACCCAATGCCCCATGTATTAGACGCTCTATTCTTTGATGGTAACATAAACTATTTCCAGCTCAGTGAGGTCCAGGGATTGTTTTACTGCTTTCCAGTTATTCTTTTTATTTTTTTAAAGATTTACTTATTTGTGAGAGAGAGAGAGCATAAAATATCAAGCAGAGTCCTCGCTTAGTATCAAGCAGACTCCTTGCGGAGTCTGACCCAGTGCTCAATCTCAAGACAGAGATCAAGAACTGAGATGAAACCAGGAGTAAGAAGCTTAACTGACTGCACCACCCAGCTGCCCCTCCAGTTATTCTTTTGTTGGCCTTTTTGAATAGTACTCAGCTGCCTTCCTTCACCTTTGACCATGCCAATTATTACTCAACAAATTCTTTAGATTACTCTGCAGATCTCTTGAGCTTTTTGTTGTTTTGCAGCTTCCTCAGTCATCCTGAACTCTCCTCTAGTTATTAAATGTAGTGAGATGCTGGGCTTCATTTGGTTCTCCATTTCTTCACTGCGGCCTGGCAACTGCCTCCAGGTGATAATCTAGGGGCAATCATAAGGCTCACCACATTCAATCATCATAGTCCCATATTACTTACAGTCCGATGTCTAAAAACAGCTGTTTCATATACTTTGATTTTTTAGTTGCTTACGGAAGAAAGGACAATTCAAAGATCAACTAAATCATGTGAATCTACACTTTGATACAGAAATTTCTGTTTTTTAAAATTGTTTTTATAATGAGAAAAAAAAATCACTGCTTTCACTTGTCTTATAAATTCTGCATTCCCTCAGTGCACATTCTGAAATTTTCAGGAGATAACAGGTAATCTGTACCTTTCCTCTCCTAGTTCTTAGAAAATAAGACTCTCAGTTAATAAAAAAGCTAATTTTGAGTAATAAAAGATTCTTAGTTGCTCTACTTGATTGTATTCAGAACTGTTAAGTTTATTCTAGTGAAATTGACTTTATTTCTTTTTATTTAGAATTTAATATTAAAACTAGCAATCCTTAATTTTCTGCCCTTAAAAGACTTCAATGCCACACACACACACATACTCTCTCACTCTGTCTTTAGAATCAAAGGGTGGTATATCTATTGGAGAGGTACACAGATTGTTAGGATATAAAATTCCAAGCTATTTTTAAATCCACTAAATATGAGGTCAAAATGACTACCACTGAGTAGAAACATACTGTGAAATGAGAAGGCAGAGATTTGGTAGGAAAGGAGTTTTAATTAGCAGAGATCTTGTGAAGCTCAATATAAGGAAAGAGGAAAGGACTGGGAAGTTAAACATGGGCTTGGCTCAGTTCAAGATTTAAATATATTGGCTCTTTTGATTTTCAAAACAACTTGGTTAGGTGCCCATTATTATTCAAATTTTATAGATGAAGAAACTAAAGAGTTTAAGTTTCCCAAGGACAGAATGTAGTCAGTAGAAAATGTCACATACTCTCCACCTCTAAATGGTACATAACTGTCCTGGACAATGTGTGGGGAGAGTGGATCATTATAACACAACCATTAGCAGAAACAATCGGGGATGGTTGGTGGCAAGAACTACAGTTTATAAAACAACCAGACATCATTTGATTTGGTATAACCTGCATATCACCCTCCACATCCTGCTTTACTCTTAGCAGCTGACTTTCTTAGTTCCTAAGAAACTAAAAGCAATTAGAAGAGAATTTCTGTAAGCCATCAACATCCAATCAGCCAATCTATATTTGAACTTAAATACTATGCCTTTTTTCTGACAGTATGGAATCTGTCCATGCTCTAGCTGAAGGCTAAGCCCTTTACTGTGTGCTGCAACCCATGTTTTCATATACTTAAGAATATTGCTTCTGAAGATATTCATACTTTCCTTCCTCATCAAATTTTCCCTTCATACTAGGTTAAAATTTTTCAGCCAGTTGTGTACGATCAGAACTTTTATCTTATAACTAAACAGCAGTTTAATAAGACTCAATAATTGTTCACAATTTTGTTTGGTTCATGTCTGCCTAAAGAAACTCAGAGGACACAAGACTATGTTTTTGCTAAGATCTCTTCTAGTGCTAGAATTTGAGGTAATTCTAATAATAATTGTTAATATTTAATAGAGTGCTATTTCTAGACTAGACACTGCTAAACACTTGCATGTATTATATTATTTAATTCTCACAACAATTCTAAAAGAGAGATACTATCATAATCTTTATGGTATAGATAAGGAAAGTAGAACTTAGAACAGTTAATTTGTCTGAGGTTACACAGTAAAATTCAAACCTGACTTCACAATTCATGTTATTAAATTGTTATACCAATTTTGTAATCTCAATTGCATGCACACTAATGCAGATGAAAAGTTACTGACTTTATAATATTTATAATTTAATATCAATGGATAAAAAAACAAAATCATTAGAAAATCCACAATAATTTTTATCTCAATATGCAAAAGAATTCACATCATTACATATCTTTTTTTTAAAAAAACTTATTTATGTGAGGGGGGTGGACAGTACAAGTGAGGGGAGGGGCAGAGGGAGAGGAAAATAGAGAATCTCAAGCAGGCCTCACATCCAGTGCAGAGCCTGAAGTGAGGCTAGATCTCACAGCTCTGAGATCACGACCTGAGCAGAAATCAAGAGTTGGATGCTTAACTGACTGAGACATCCAGGTGCTCCATTATACATCTTTAAAGAAGAAAATTTTAGCATATAGACACCTTGGAAAAAGATCTAATTTGGTCCTATAGTTTTACAGCCAAGGGCAAAAGACAGGAGTTATCATTTTCTGTCCAGGTTTTTTTTTTTTTTTTTAAGATTTTATTTATTTATTTGACAGACAGAGATCACAAGTATGCAGAGAGGCAGGCAGAGACAGAGAGGAGGAAGCAGGCTCCCTGCTGAGCAGAGAGCTCGACGCGGGGTTCCATCTCAGGACCCTGAGATCATGACCTGAACTGAATGAAAGCAGAGGCTCTAACCCACTGAGCCACCCAGGCACCCCATCTGTCCAGGTTTTTAATAAAAAGTAGTAATTTCAAATGAAACATTGTCATTTTATAACACATTACATTGAGAAATCAAGTTATTGAATAGTGTCTATTATGTCTCAGACATTATATATCTTTACACATAAAGAATGGATATTAAATAATCTTGGAGTAAAATATGGAAGAAAAACTCCTTCAAGTTTGTATTTAATAAAGCAGAAATATGAATAACCTTGTATTAAGATGAGAAGCGTTTATAATTTGCATTTTCATCCAATGAAACAATAAAGCCAAGCTTGGCATTTGCTTAAATGCTTATAAAAAGTGTTTAGGGACTGATTCTTAAAGTTGGCTGAATACTGGAATCGCCTTGAGAGTTTGAAAAATACTTATGCCTACTGATTAAAGGTAGAGCCTGAGCATTATTGTTTTAAAACTTTCTAGGTGATTCTAATATGCAATAGTTTGAAAACACTAGCTTAAGAACTGTTACATAACTAAAGAGGTCAGTCTTCAGCTGAAGGACATTCCATGACTTGATTTCAGGGGATATACTGTTATTTAAGTATCTGGAAGATATATCTCCCTTGGTTAGAAAATACATAAAGGAAGAAATTTTCTATTTTGTTCATCATTTTCTCTCCCTATTTGGAATAATAAAAGGCACATAGCAGTTGCTAAATAAATTTTTTGAATGAATACATGATTGCCTTATACTTCTTTTACACCATTATCTTCTAGTAGATACATGAACATAAGAATGCAAAAGGTATTTATTGAAAAATTGAATGATTGAAGCAGTTTTGATAAGCTTTTAAAGCAAAGTGAAGACTTACATGTACATATTTTAAAAACACACACATATATATAAATAGATCAAAAGTAGAAAAAGAACATACAAAGGAGTGCAACATTTAGCATAGAGAATTCACTGAGTTTTCCAATATTCTTCACATTCTTTTACTTAGAAACAAGAATACCCCCAAATAACTAGTACTTTAGCTAATATTCATAAGTACATGTACAGATAAAGTTAATTTTTTTTTTTTAAAAAACAGAATTATAGCTTAATCTTGACATGTCAGTTTTCAAAATTCAAGTAAGTAAAATTTTAGCAAACACCATAATAGCTTTTACAGGTGCTGTATTAAAAAAAAGATTTCTTGTTAAAGTATCTGGTACCACTTTTGTTATTTGTTCTCAGTTGATACCTATTAGCTTCTTAGCAGTCTTACACTGATATTACTTTGGTACCTCTTTACATATTTTTCTTAGAAAAATCTTATTAATAAATAGACTTCTATTTTAGAAGCTAGATACTTAGATATGGCTTCATTTACCAAAGTTCCACAGGTATTACATTGTAATTTTTAATTCAGTTAGTATCTTAGACTACGAAACTTTGTTTTTTTTAAAATTAGCATTGGTTGTTTGATTGTAGGTTTGTCACCAAAAAGGACTGCTTCACTCTCCGTGGTTGGAAATCTTTTCTGATATATCAAGGGATATTCCTTCTGAAACTTAAAAACGAGGTGAGAAATTAGAGGGTATTTTACATTTATTATCCTAGCTGAAGCCAATGTTCAACATAAGAATTCAGTGCCTTTCTCAAACATGTATTTCAGAAGTGAGTATCCTTTTTAATTTTTCCTTGCCTTTCCCTTTGCTTTCTCATATATGAAAGGTATAAGATTTCTTAGATCCAAGTTAGCATTAATATTCTAGGATTCTCTTCTAATGTATTCTCCTCCTAAATTCCAGATCTTCTTTCTTTCCATTTGTAAAACCTGTGAAGGTCATAGTGATTTAGTATATTTCATATTTGAGTATATCAGACCTGGAATTAAACTTGTCAGAATCATGTTGTTACTGGATTTTGATGGAGATTTAAAATTCTAAATGGTAATAATGAGTCAGTAAAAGTTATATATTATAATAAAAATATTTTAATTGTTTTCCCAGGCTAATCTAAACTATAAGAAGGAAGAGTATCTGTTATTATTATTATTATTTTTATTATTTAAGTTTCAGGATAAAGAGTAAAGCCAGGCAAACAGGGTATATACATAGCCTATATATATAGTATCTAAAATCTAAAATATTAGAATGAGAAATTAGATTCTTAATTTTATTAAATAACAATCAGCAACAGCATAATGAAAAATATTATGATTGAGAACTTGTTCATTCTCTTACCTGTTTTAGTTTTTTCCTTTTCTCCTTTAGAGGCAAACTCTTGTTTTTAATAATATTCTCTAAAAGTTCTGTAATTGCAGCTTGTGAGGTAGACACTTTTTGTTCATCAAACTCCTGAGCACTAATCTGCTTACAATATGAGTACGTTGGCAAAGGAACAATCAGTCCATCTCCAGGATTTTTAATCTGTTGTGAACAAAATGGTATAGTCCAAGTCTATTCTGTTCATGTTCCTATTTGCTAAGGGTTCTTCCGATGAGACTTAGTATCTATTAATTTGCTATCAAACATTTAATACTTTAAGAAAACTGTATTATGCAGTAGTGATAAATCCCAGAATATAAATCCCAGACCCACAATCTACTAGCTTTGTAGCCTTGAGCAAGTTATTCTACTTCTCTTGGTCTGTTTCCTCATCTATAAAATGGGAATTACAAAAGTTAATGTATATAAAGTGCTCAGTACAGAATAAGTATTAAAGTCATCCATTATCATTATTGCCATTAACCATGAATTTTATTCTTTTAACTACAAAACAAAAAAAAATGCTTTAATTCATTTTAAAACATTACTGTTCTGACATAGTAATAATATTCATCTACTGTTTTTGAGGTGTAGGAACATGAGCAGGTAACGGATCATCTGCTGATAACAGAAGGAAATTGTTAAGGATAATTATAATAAGCCAGGGCAGTATTAGAATGGTATATATGGGAAGAAACATAGTATGAAATATAGGTGCTTGGCAGCCAAAAATTGAATATAACAGACATCTTGTTTTTGGTTATTCAGCATTCCTTCTCTCCTTCTTTTAATAGTTGCTTCCCATTCCAGCTCCAGTATCTTCATCCCCCCACCCCACCCAATTTTTTAAACATTTATTTATTTATTTATTTGAGAAAGAGAGAGAGTGCGAGAAGCAGAAGGAATGGGACTAGCAGACTTTGCACTGACTGTGGAGCCTGATGTGGGGGCTTGATCTCACGACCCTAGATCATGACCTGAGTCAAAATTAAGAGGCAGATGCTTAACTGAGCCACCCAGGTGTCCCTGCCCTCACTTTTTGAAGAGCAGATTCTCCTCTATGTAGAGCCAGAGTATGGCCCTGTCTCCAATGCACTTACCCTGAATCACCTAAAGGTTGTGTTTTAGCCTAGACTGTCCAGAGGCATGTAGTAGTTGCCTTGTGAAGAACTTTTCAAATTGGTAGGTAAAGCGGTAGTTCTTTTTCCTTTTGGGTTAAAAATGCAAGTCTGTGACTTAAGAGCTTTAATCAGCCATATGCCCCCTATCATGTGAAGGAGCCATTTGTTAAATATAGGACCAAAATGGAAATAAGAGATGAAGAGATGGAAACAGTTTTATTGCTATTTGAGTCCCCAGATTCTGTCTATATTCCTGATTTTTAGAGGTTATTTATGTGAGCTAATAAAGACTTCCTTTTTAATTAGGCTAGTTTGAGATGAGTTTGCCATTTGGAACTGACTAATGCAGAGGATTTTAAGATTTACAATACATACATAGCCCTTTTTTAAGTAGTCAAGATGTTTATCCACTGCAGTCTGTAAGTAAGAGGGTACTTGAAGAATTTCCTGGTGATGATCCATTAAGAAAGAAACTAATCTTGCAGCAAGAAGCTCATCAAGATCCACTTCTTCAGCACAGCATAACACACACCGAGAAAAAGTGTGTATCATCTAGAAACATATTAAAAGATGTGAATGTAAAAACCTAAGCTTTTATATAAATAAGAGTATCAGGAATTTCTGGTATCATACTAAAGTACTGAGATAAAGTGATAAGCAGACTTCAGCTTAAAAATGAGGACAATTAATTACATTGGAAAGGTAAGAATATATTATTCTTTTTAAAGTACTTTTTAAGTATTTCTTTAATATAATACCAAAGGAATATAAAGGGCTTAGCTTTTTCTTTAATTTTGTCACAATTTTATTGGTAAATACCATTGGTTCCATTGGTAACATATAGATATGTCACTTAAAGAATGTCTAAGAACAATGACTTATTACATTAAGTTAACCTCATAAAACACAAACTAGAAGAATACATACCATGTAAACATTAGTGATAATGAGGTTGGTACCATTTAGCTTTTGAAATTCTGGAAAATAGCTTTTAATCTTTATTCTGTCAGTTTTTAAAGACAATACATACATTTTTCAATTCCATCATAAGGAGTCTTCAAATCCTGGGATAAATTTTGTGTTTCAAAAGTCACTTACTCTCATTCATATCCATATTATCCACTAAGTATAAGACACTCAAACATATACCTCATTCTAAAATAGTTATCAGAATTCTAAGTATTTAGCATATAATAGATGAGGAACATATTTACTGAATTGAAATACTTTTGGTTTTATTCCTACATGTCGGACATGTTTTCCTCTCCTTCCACGACTGAGTCCTCAGCTTTTTATTCATCCTTCCTAGCTTTATAGAGATCATTTATTCTCAAAGCTCCAACTACTACTTCTCTCTAAATAATCTGCCTTCTGACCTAATCTTTCTTCACCAAGCTCACATTTCTAATAGTCTGTTGGATAAATTTCACTTGGATGTCCTATAAACTCAAACTCAAAAAGTATAAAACTGAAATTATTTTCTTTCTACTCATGTCTCTCAAAATATATTCCTCTATAAACTTCCCTATGCCTTTTAATGGTGTCACAATTACTCAAGAATAATTCTTCCTTTTTAGATTGGGTCTATCATTGCTAAAGAACTGTCCTTACTGAGTGGAAGAATAGAGCTCAGCTCCAGATTCCTTGCTATAAGAAAATCATTTGAAGCCGCACTGAGGAAGTGGCAACTCTTGAAAAAAGAGAGTGAGTGAGAGAGAGAGATTAGATACTATTTTAAGAGTTCATTTTCAATCAATATTTGGATAAAATGCTTCCACCCTCATCCTCTTATAGAGTCTGAGACTGCTTCATAGTAGTTTGTCCCAATTTCTTGCCCATAGTGAAATGCTATCCTAAGTCACATATTTCATCAAATACAACTTTCCCACTACCACAAGATTTCTATTAATTCTCTCATTTACAAAGTTATAGTGCCCTTATGCTTTTAACCGTGCTTATATCTTCTCTTTCTTCCTCACCAAACAGAATTTGTACAAGGCAATGGAATATGGTCTGATAATCCAGGTCTATCAATATGGTGTGTTAGGAGTGAAGAGGCAAAGTGCTCAGACAAGATAAAGATCAGGATATGAAAGTTTAGCATACTGGGCACAAAAGATTAATGCAACAACATTCTGCTACTAAGATAGATACTTTTAAAAGCCTTTCTATCCTAAGAATCTAGGATTTTGAGACCACAATATCATTCAAGTAGTGCTTTTGGGTGATTTGCTTTTCTTTTTTTAGTTTATGAACCATGGCTTATTCTTTCCTTAAGAAATCAACTTACCAGTGATCTTGTACCCATTGCATCATGAAGTTGGGGCATATCAACATTTTGACTCATTCGGGAAATCATGCGCATTAAAAGTTGAAGCTTTCTACGATTTGGTGGGGGAAGTAACAAACAACATAACTGTAGTGCATCGATGGCAACCCTCTCTAAATGAGGTTGCAGGAAACCTAGAAGGCAAAATTACGACCCACCCCCCAAAAAATCATCAATGACACTAAATTGCTTTCACACTATGAGCATACACAATTACATGAAAAATACAGTTATATAAATACTAAAATAATACTTTAGTAATAATTTAACTATCCCTAGAAATTTCCACATTGCTCAAAAGCTGGTAGATTCTCATTACTTTCTTCATAACCTATTTGAGTATTAACATCCTTTACCTACTACAAATAAAGTGACTCAGAATAAGTTAAAATGAGGTAAAAGAAAATAAGTGCTTTAGGTAAGTAGAATAAATCTTGGTTATGCCATGACAAAGTCTTTTGCAATAAAAACATTTCCTTTTGGAGGAAAAATATAAAGCAGTTTCAGAGAAGAAAAGACAGGTAAACAAAACACAGTTAGTAAACACTAAAAGTTAATATTACATGCATTGAAAGCATCAACCTTACTTTGTGTGCCAGTCAACACAGAAGAAGCTGGAGGTAAAGAATTTCCTGAAAGTTCTATCGTACTTTTGCAGAGTCTTTTATTGATTGTTGTACTAGACTCTCCGAGTTCACTTTCCATAGCTGTTTGTACACTTGTGCTGCCTTGTCCGAGATTTGGTTTCATGATAATTTCAGCCACTGGCATATTGATATAACTATTCCTTCTTCTACTAGTTCTTAAAAGTAAACTCTGAGATCTACAAAGCTGTTTTGACTTGCATTTCCCATTACATAACTCCTCTTGGTCTTGAACAGTCAAAGTAGAGGTTCTCTTAAAACCAACACAGAGTGGCTTTTGATTACTCTCCTCTGAATGAAGATTCATTAGGGATTCCTGTTTGCTCTTAGACTCTAAAAACTGCTTATTATTTTGTCCTTCTATATTCAGAACAGATTGATGGAAGGCATTGAAGACCTCTTTACTTGCACTCCCTGGTAAGTCTATAATTCCTTCTAAAGAATAGCACCTTGGTTTGATGTTAGAGGATAGAACATGCATATTACTTAAGCCTATTAAATTATGACAGCTTCCTCCCATTATGTCATTAGCACTGGCTCTTCTATTTTTAAAATTAACTAGCTGCATTTTCTTAGAACATTTTTCTCGAAATCCTTGATCACTTATCTGCAGTCTCTTAGTAGTATCTGATTCTTCTTTGTTTTTGTCTTTATGAAGCAGACTGAGAAGAAGACACTCAGTTGATTTGAAGGAATTCAAATTGTTTAAGCGAAGGATTTTTGAAGACTGTGGATCATCTTGGATTTTATGTATCCCACTGGGTCTATCTGAAACTGTGACGTAGCCACAAACAACTACCAGGAAATGAAACAAAAATTAAAATGCAACTGTGTGACAGTGGGCAAAAATAAAACAAAAACAATAGTAAAGTTAAAAAAATAAAGCATCACTATAGTATATATTGTTAGTATAGTACAAATAGCAGTTGCTTAATTCAGAAGCCACTTAAATAGGACACATGCAACATTCAGTTACAAAGTGCAAGACCAGAGGTTTTCCAACTTGTGACATAAATAACTTTAAAGTTTATTTCTACAGTCTAAATTATAATTGAGTCAAATACATCAAAAAAACTGGTTTCAGTCTATGAGTATTAGAAAACTCTTAATTATAAGACAACTATAGTATAATAAAACTTATATATTTGGTCTTTGTCTCTACTACCTGGTGTAGTGCTTCTAAGAGGCTTGGAATTTTCAGAGTGACAGGAGTCTTTGTTATTCATAATGCACCTGTTTGAGTACATCTGAATTTATGCTAATGAGGTAACTTAGGACTGGACTAGAGAAGGCTGGAATTTTCAGCCTACCTCAGACCTCCTTGGAGGAGAGGGCGATGTGGGTTGAAGACTGAGTACAATCACCAATGACCAATGATTTAATCAATCATGCCTATGTAATTAAACCTCAATTAAAACTCTGAGGTAACAAGACTAAGGGAGTTTATGGGTCAGTGAGCATATGGACATGGTTGGGAGGATGGCATTCCTGGAGAGGGCATGAAAGATCTGCACAGCCCTTACTTCCATATCTTGCCCTATGTACTTACACTTTCATATGGCTGTTCTTGACTTGTATCCTTTAAAAAACTGGTACTGATTAAATAAAGCAGTTTCCAGAGTTCTGTGAGTTAAAATCAATCATTAAATCCAAGAAAGGTTGTGGGAACCCCCGAACTGGTAGTTGGGCAAAAGTGTAAGTAAGCCTGAGGACCTCATTTATAGACACCTGAATGGAGGGCAGTCTTGTGGAGGTGAGCACTTAATTGGTGTTTACATTAACTCTATGGTTAGTATCAGGATTGAAGGATTTTGTGCCTAACTTGTGGGGTCTAGTCTAATTTTGGGTAGTCAGTGTCAGAAATGAATTGAATTGTAGGGCACCAAACTGATGTGGAGAACTGGTGTTGGAATGACATATTTAAATTATTGGAAAACAACATAACAGGAACCAGAGTATTCCCAAATTTTAAAATAATTCATAGCTTGCCACCTTTATATTTACCTACACTTTTTGATCTTTTAAATTATGGAAGACTTGAAAATGTTAATAAAATAAATTTAAATAATAAGTAAAAATCCATACATACCCAAAATGCTTACAAATAATTCATAATATTCAAACGTAATCAGAGGTCCAGGGAGCTCTAGAAAATAATCTGCTATTGTTCTGAATACATCTCGTTCAAATCCAACATAAGTTGGATTATTCATATCATTACTTCTTGGCCCTAAGACACAGGAGGCAAAAAAAATTGGCAAAATTTATTTTATTTCAAATAAGAATTTTAAATTTTTAAAAACGTATAAAACCTGTATTTCATGAAGGAGCTAAGTTTAACAACTTCTGTCACAATTCGAAAGTCTGAAGAGTTGTGCACATCTCATTCTTATTGTTTTCATTAGAAATCACTATAAGCAACTACTAGCATTTTGTTTTAATATTTATATACTTGAAAATTGCCTAGAGGGCAAAATTTGAAATATATTTTATTTTTAAAGATTTTATTTATTATTTGACAGAGAGAGAGAGATCACAAGTAGGCAGAGAGGCTGGCAGAGGGAGAGGAGAAGCAGGCTTCCCACTGAGCAGAAAGCCTGATGTGGGGCTTGATCCCAGGACCCTGAGACCATGACCTGAGCTGAAGGCAGAGGCTTAACCCACTGAGCTACCCAGGTGTCCCAAAATATATTTTAAAATATTAAGGTTATTTAATGAGATTTTATTACAATTCATTTTATAAAACAAAGAATATTTAAGTAATGCAAATAATCCTTCTAAATTCTCTTTTGTAAATTTACATTTTCATGAATAAATTTTGCCTAACACAAAACATGCCCTTAATGAATTTAAATAATGTCTTTACATTGCCATTTCATTAGCTTAACGTTCTTAAAAGAATCGTTCCTGTTCATTAGTATTTTACTCAGAAATAAAATCTGATCTCATGTTACAGATGAAAAAAGTGAAGCTCAGAGTAATTTGCCTAAAATGAAAGACCCATTGGTGGCAAAGCTAGAATTAGAACTTAGAGCAGTATAGGGCGCCTGGGTGGCTCAGTGGGTTAAGCCGCTGCCTTCGGCTCAGGTCATGATCTCAGGGTCCTGGGATCGAGTCCCGCATCGGGCTCTCTGTTCAGCAGGGAGCCTGCTTCCCTCTCTCTCTCTCTCTGCCTGCCTCTCTCCGTCAAATAAATAAATAAAATCTTTAAAAAAAAAAAAAAAAAAAAAAGAACTTAGAGCAGTATAAGTGAGAGCTAGACCTGGAACCTTGAGGTCTAACAACTAAAGTATGCTCTATGATTATATAATCAGAATCATCCAATATGCCTATTAAAAATATAAGTTCCTCTGTACAGACCAGAATTTATGGAGGCAAAGCTAAGAATTACTGACTTAGAAATGTTTGCTTCTGGCTAATTTAGTAGTTTCCAAATGCTGATCTGGGAATCTTCACTCTAAGAATCTTCTGAGGTATGCTGAATGAACTGAATGAAACTACCTAATGAATCAACCAAATCAGAATCTTTGGCTAGTTTCACTAGTTACTATAATACGCAATCAGGTTTGAGAGTCACTCTTCTATTCTTTTTTTTTTTTTTTTTTTTAAGATTTTATTATTTGACAGAGAGCACAAGCAGGGGGAGTGGCAGGCAGAGGGAGAAGCAGGCTCCCTGAGGAGCAGGGAGCTCAATGTGGGGCTCGATCTGGGATTATGACCTGAGCCCAGGGCAGAAGGTAGATGCTTAACTGACTGAGCCACCTATGCTGTTCTTTCAAGTTATAATCTTTTTCTTCCCAAACCCAAATAATCTCTCTTACTTCTGTCTCCAAACTTTTGTATTGTCATACAAATGTGAGCACATGCACTGAAAAAGGATTAAAGAAAAAAATCACACATATTTAATAGCTGAAAGGCTAATATGGATTTACATAGAGCAAAATAAACATCTCCTTAAGGAGGATAAGAAATAGTCTCAATATGTAAAATATAAATTTTGATAATCATTACAACATTTTCTAAGACAAAATACTTTTACTAGAATTAAAATACAGAATTTATAGTTTGTGGATCCTGGTTTGCATGCATAGCTCTTTATATTATCAGTAGACTTTCAAAAGCCTTATTTTCTCTTCTGGAAAAAAAATGGGATAGTATGTTAATCACTGATTCTTGTATGTCACAGGATTACTATAGGGATTAAATAATGACTACAAGTCTAAATACTACCTCTGGCTAGATATATTATTAATTTGGAATCTAGTAAATTATATCTTTGGTACCATTTAGGTATAACATAGACTGGTAAGAAAGAGAAGAAAAAAAAAATCCCTCAACATGAGATATCAGAGAAATCCTGAAAGTGTAAGTATCTGGGTTGCTAACCATGAGCCAAGGTATGAGACAGAAGGGCAGTTAGATGGGGGAAGGTAGAAAGAGAAACTCAAAAATCAACTTATGATTAAGATCTTTATTTCAATTTGATAAAGAAAATATTTCTATCACTTACATTATTTACTTTATTGCTATTTATTCTGTTATTTTGTCATATTGACACCCAGTGGACAACAAGGGAATATATACCTATCTTGAACTTTATTAATAAAATACTCATTTCATAAGAATGAGAAAAATCCTTTTGTAAAAAAAACTATCAAAATATAATTTAACTTAATTTGATGATTTAGAAGCACATATTTCTGCATATTTTAAAACTGATTTTTAAAGCAATTAGGGTCTTCTACTTGAAATAGGGTCTCAAATTATAAAAATCAGTTATCACTGATCATTATGGAAAAAAAAAACATGCTAAAAAAAGTGGTTTGCTGATTAGTGACAAATCATTTTTTCCCATAAATATAAAAGTCCCATTAATATATCTGATGGATATATTATATATATAATATGTATATATCTGATGATAAGCATGTCATGAAGCACCCCAGTGTTGAAGCCTTGTACTAATGGCAAGGGGACTAAAATAGATTTTATGAGACTATTTCTGATTGAACCTTTCCTGCTTCTAAGAGCTATATTACTTACAGGTTGTATATGATTCTAGAGGCCTCACTAAGACAACTGACGTATGTTATACCTAAAAATTCTGTAAGACCCACTAACCTATGATTTTATGATTTATGAAAACTGAGCCATACATGAGAAGATTGAATTATAAAGCCACCATCTTCATAGAAAAAGTTAAGGACTCTATTCCACATGCAAGGATATGTAATAATTTCTACTAGATTGTCATTTAAGCATCAAGAGAAATTGGCATACTCTAAATTTATCAGGACCTCTATGAATTATTTAAAAAATCTCTTTAGTTCTTATTAAATACTACAAATATAAAACACATATATACATACATATTTTGCATGGTTAACTTACAGTTTGCTAGGCACTTCATGGCAGATAAGACCCAATGAGGAAGGTCATCTATACAAAAATATATTTACACTATTTAGTAAATCACACAATTTTTATGATAGTATATTAATACTTTACACTTACTATATACATATAATTATACCCACACACATATATGCATGTATGTACATACAACTATATTACCAAGATTAAAAATTATTATATGTTTAACAAGACATAAAACCAAAATAATATTTTAAATACAAATTTAAAACTTACAGAGATCTTGAGTTTGATGCTTTCCATGATACATAAAACAATTAGTTATCCCAAAATTGAGGATACATTATTTTGGTGGGGATTCATAAATAAAAAAATGTTCATCCTTGTCCACTGCTACCATGTTTTCTTTATCTTCATTTCCATTCTAATTATAGCTATACTATTTGAATATTACTGCCTTGAGTGAGATCTACGATTGAAATGAGCTATATTTGAATATTAGGGTGCTTTCACAGTGAGGCTTACTTAAAATCTTTCATTTGTCACTATGCTGCATAACATCTTGTAGTTTTTGACGCCAACACAAAAACCATACATACACTTGACTTGAAAAGTTTATGGTTCTAAAGAACAGAAAGTCTGAATAAGATAATATACTGTTAAGTATGTGATTTTAGGTGATGAAAGATGGGACTAGACCAAAGCCATATGCATAAGCAACATGACTCAAGTTTTTGCTTTTTGTTCCTACAATTTAAACCTTAAAGTTCTTGCCAGGACGGAAAGAAACTCAAGCAATGCATGTGCCGCTTAACACTGCAGGCAGCAGTTGATTATAAAACAGGAGTCAACACTTTGAGATTTATTGATACATTTCTTTAAGTGTTAAGTTTTGTAATGCATCTGGCTTGAATTATATCCCTAATTTTTCCATCTTAGATCTAAAATCAACATATTATATCTATATATATAATACAAAGCTAGTAATCTTTAAAATATCAGCTTTGAGAGTTTGGGCTTATTTTATTGTGTGTTACCTCAGTTTTGCGTATATATCTCGACCTGTGTAAATTTATATGTAACTACTTATATAAGCTTCAGGAAGTCATGGACCATTTCTCTCTTGTTCATCACTAAATCTTTAGCATAATGCCTGATACATTGTAGGCCCTCACTAAAATGTAGTTAATCAATAATTTTATTATATTTGCATACCTTTCAGATGTCTAGCCCTACCACTTAAAAAAAACATGCATAAGTACCACTTAGGGGCTAAAATAATAGTATGAATAATAGTCACTTAAAATGACTACTAAAGCACCTATGATAAAATAATCTCCCCTTGATGCTCTCTCAAAGTATTCTACTTTCTATATTTTTAGTCTCAATGCACCTCCACGATAGCTGCAACCTATGCTAACAAGATTCTAACTTCTTTTATTGATACCAACCTGATTTGTCTTGTAGTATAACTATTCCATGTTTACTTGTATTGGTCATGTTGTACATTACGTATTGAGGAACTACTTGCTTTGGATTTATGAGTTCTTCTAGGGATGGCACACCTAAAATAGTTTGTAGGCTGAACAGAAGAAAGAAGACAAACTTCTTTTTCTCCATAAAATAAATGGAATAGGATATAAATATGAAAGAGTATTAATGGCAAACAAAGTAGTCAGAGTATTTCTTTTCTTAAACCAAACTTACAAGGTTTATATTTAGTATCCACTTTCAAATGTATTTATCTTAGTAACCTTGAAAGGATTCCAATATAAGACTCCAAACTATATGTATAACTTTGATTCAAAGAAAAAACAAATCATGCTGAAAACATTTTATTTCTACTATACTAGAACTATAGCAAGATCATCTATTAAGAAACACATATAGGTTAAATTCTAAGCTTTTTTGCATTTGTATATCTTGATAAAAATGTCAAATTAACATTCTAAACACCTCTAGAACTTGGTTAGAGCTTAGTTTTAGCTTACTAGATCAGAGTAATATGTCTCCAAACTTCTTCAACATCTTCCTGGCTTATTTCTCTATTATAAACTGAGTTTTCTTGATCTCCATTGATTATTTCATGGTTCATTTCCTCTACATTTTCCTGGAAAAAAATTACTTTGGTTTAATGTTATGCTCAATTAAGGAAATATTGAAGTGACACAATTCCTAATATTTTATTGGTAAACAGTCCACAATGAAGCTATAAGGTATCACCTAAAGAAATAATGTTAACATATGGTAATAGAACTTTTTGGTTTTGTAGGTGCTCCTACCACCCTCAAATCAATTTAAAACAAAACAGACTTAAATTATACAAATAGTGTTTCAAGTATGTCTCACTATCATATTTATTATTGTTCCTATGCGTTCTATTGTTCTACTGTAAAACAATCTACACACGTTTTTGGAATTCAATGTAGATTAAGAGACTTCAGTATTGGCTTCAAATATTGAAGATTTATATACTTTTAATGATTTTATAATTAAGTACATGGTAGTTATATTTAAACTAATAATTAGCAAAAGGGATGTTTTACCTGAGAGAAATGTAATCCAAGTTTTTTAGGCGTTCTACGAGATAAATTTCGTAATTTAAAAATGCTATCTTTATCTTTGGAAAAGTTTTCTATGCTGTTTTTTCTCAATTCTGGATGCTTTCGTGGAAGACTTTTAAGCGGAGAATTTGCAGGAAATCTGGTTTAAGAATAATATGCAATTAAGTAATGTAAGATCAGAAACAAATTTTTAATGCCTGTTTATCTAAAGTAAAAATCAGAAAAGAACTGACTTTATTTATATTACCAAGGAATAAAGATTCTACACAGATTGATTTTCTCACTAAACCTTTAAAAAATATCTTAATAGTTTCCTACTCTCCTTAGTATACTCTACATATTTAACTTTATATTGGCATAATTTAGAGGTATTATTGGGATCAATTCTGTTGAAGAAGAAAATAGTTCCATTTTTAAAATTTCTTTGACAAGCTATCTATAATTTATATATATTTCTGACTTTTGTTGACTATGCTTGTTCTAATTTCCAGATCTTGGTCTCTGTTACTGCTTTTGATTATAATGTTTCCCCCCTCCAGTGTAATAAAGAATATTTCAAAGATACAAAAAGTACAGAAAATAGTATAGATAACATAGATGTATGTAATCTTCAACCAATGCAATTGTTAACATTTTACTAAAGACTTCATTATTATTTTTTGTTAAATGAAAGAAATTCTTTGCTTATTCTATTTCTTTCTTTCTGAAGGAAGCCATTAACTTGCAGTGTTATTTCCTTCTTGTTCATGTTTATACTTTTAATAAATATTCATTAACAATATGTATGGTTTTTTCATTCTATAGTATCTTACATATTAAATAAATGCGTAAGTTTATAGTGACCTCAGAAGTTCTTTTATATTCCACAGTCCTAAAATATTTTTTATATTCCTTCATAAGAGTTTTATTTTCATATTTAGGTATTTAATCCATGTATAACTTATATCACGTTCCCATATACAGTTGACCTGTGAACATGGACACTTATACACAGGTTTTTTAAATCAATGCAGTACAGTATTATAGAAGTGTTCCCTTCCTTATGATTTTCTTAATATTTTCTTTTCTCTAGCTTACTTTATTGTAAGAATACAGTTTATAATACACGTAACATACAAAAATGTGTGTTAATTGATTACGTATGTTAATAATAAAGCTTCTGGTCAATAGTAGGCTATTAGCAAAGTTTTAAGGGAGTCAAAAGTTATATGTGGATTTTTGACCATGCAAGGAGTCAGTGTCTCTGATCCCTGCATTATTCAAGAACCAACTATATGTATGGGTTTGCTTTTTCAGTACTTAATTGTTTTAATTTAATTTAAGACCAGATATCATATATGGCAATTCTCCCCTCCTTGTTCACTTCAAAACTGCCTTGAACTTTAGAATCTGCTTGTCACATTCTATAAAGGAATTATATGGGATTTTGAATGAATATGCACTGAATTTATTTATCGATTTTGGGAAAAGTGACCTTTTATTATACTAAGTCTTTTCATTCATCAACAGGATATCCTTCTCCACTTACTACTTTCTATACAACTTTATGATTTTCTCCAGTAAGGTCTTATACATTTTTGGTAAAGTATATTTATAAGTACTTTATAACCTTATAATCATTATAAAAGACTAGAGGCAGAGAGACTAGTTGAAGAATTACACAGAGTTCCAGGTAAGAGAGAAGAATGGTCTAACAAAAAGAACTGTCAGGGTGGAGAGAGAAGTGGACAGAGAACTACTGAAGCAGTATAACAGACATGGTTTGTTAATTAAATCATATTTAAAGGGGAGAGGAAAGGAAAAGAATCAAAGCAACTACAGGGAAAACAGTATCAGTCATCTATGTATAGACAAAGACAAAGTTCAGGTTAAGACATAATACTGATTTTTCTCTTGGTTGTATCTGAAATGCCTGATGGGCAAAAAATGGGTCTAAATCTCAGAAGATATATTTGGGTTGGAAATTTTAAAGTTAAAAGGAAAGTAGGTGAAGACATGGTAAGAGATTGTCCAGGGAGAGAGGTGAAGTAAAGATTAAGTCTAGGACCTTAAAAACCAGTAACAGCTATAGAATGAATAATAGCAAAGGAACTCACAAAGGTGACTAAGCTATAGTTAGGAGAGGAGGGATTTGTAGAATGTTCTACAAAATGAACTATTCATATGCTTGTTACTGCAATTCACTTGTACAACATAAATCATCTTTGATACGGAGGCAAAAATCAACTTCTAAGACATTTCATTTGAAAACTACTAATTTTGTAGAGAAACAAAGCATGGGTATTAGAATCCAAAGACTTAGTTGAATGATATATGAAACAGAACCCTGTGTGCATGAGAGCAAAAGCAACTGTGGTGGCCTGAGGGAGTCAGAAAGGCTCCACAGAGAAAGCTGCAATACAAACGACAGGAGAACAAATGTATTTACTAATCTGACAAATATCCACAGTGTTTCAAGGTGGAAGAACATATATCATACATATGTAACAAGATTAAATAAAGCATGATCTCAGTTTCCTTATCTGTAAAAATGAGCTAATATTTATCGTGCTTAAATATTCTGGGGATTAAATAAGAAAACATGTAAATCATAAAGCAGGGCTTCTGATACATGGTAAATCCTTAATAAATATCTCTTTAACCTATGGTATGTTTCTCCTATTATTTAAAGTTTGCTATTATTTATTTTATCACATGTATTCTTTGATTATATAAGATTATATGTTACTTGAGGGCAAGGACCTGTGAGAAATTTTCTTATAGTTCCTCAACCTATGAAACTAAAGGTTAATAATAATCTGTTCTTGAAATGTTATAGCTTTCAGAATATGAAGAAGTGATAATGTCTCACTCTTTCGTCCCAATACCTATTTTATTTTATATACTATTTAATATTATACAAGTTTTAATTGTGCAGCAATTAACTTTAACTTCTAAGTGCTTTTAATTGTACTAAGAGCAGTAAGTTTTATAAAAAAATTTTTCTTCTGAAGAAGCTGAAATTTTAGTAAAAGCATTACAGAAATGGAGTTAAATTTTGTTAAGTAACTCAGTTTTGTAGCTACTTGTCCGTTCAGTACCTGAATAGCTGACTGTTGTCATCAAGATTTTCTGATCCCCATCTGCCTTTGATATCTTCAATTACATGATTCTTAAGAAATTTTCTCAGCAGTTGGAGAGTCTGTTGCCTTGTAACCTCAGGACCAAAATTGTTATTATTTCTTAATAGGTCATAAAGCCAATCCACTGCTGCTTCTGCTGTAAAACAATTGCCATATTTTTTAAAGTGCTGCCTGTGTTTTCGTAGAGGCATTCCTGCTCGAAAAGATGTGGTAATTTCATTCCACTGCAGAAAGAAAATATATTTTTTTAAAATTAAACAACAAAAATTAGATATCTTACTGACTTGAAACAAAGTAGACAAAGAAAATTATTTTATTCACAACTGATTATATCATAAACATTCATTAAGAATCATTCATTAAGAAATCATTTGTCTTATTTACTACGGAAAATATCAGATCTTATATCGATTTCTCTTTATTCTAGTATTGTAGTAATACTTCTTTGTAATAGTTTTTGACTAAAAGCACTTCATGGTCTGGTTGGCTTACTTAGGAAACCTACAAAAAATGAAGAACTGCAATGAACCTGCCTCTTAGTCTTCAATACAGAAAACACTTATTCCTTTTTTCTAAATCTCAACTAATATTAGTAAAATGCTGGTATCATTTGTGTCAGATACTACTTTACATTCATTACTTCATTTTCATTCTCAGAATTCTATTAGTAGGTACTATTATTATTCCATTTTCATATAAGGAATATGAAGCACAGAGAGATTTAATAATTGGACCAAAGTCACCCAGCTAAATGATGAATCCAGGCATTCAAACCCAGCTTTGATTGACTCAAGAACCTGCATTCGTAACTACTATGCTGGTCAAATAAAATTCATGGCAGGCAGTAGTTTTCCTGGAAGATACCTTTAATGTTGAAGTACCTTATATATTTCTTATGTGAAGATTCCCACAGTGAACATAGAACAAGAGGGTAAATTAACTAAGCTTTAAGTCCACTGCATCTTGAATAACAGTGATGCACCTAGGTTTTAAAAAGATACTCATATTTTCCAAATTGTCCTCAACCCAAACTTTCAGGTTTGTGGTAGCTAGAACACTGGAGTACCAAGGTGGTGGTGGTGGTGTAAAGTACACACATCACTCTTTAACTGAAAAATCCCGTATTAGAGTCCAAGAAATCTGATTTGTAACCCCCAACTATGCCACTACAAGCTATGTTATCGCTTCTCTAACCAATGCGGCCCCAACACCCACAACACAATAATTATTCTTTTCTTCCCACCATACCTCCCCATTTCATACATTTATTCAAGAAACGTATTGAGCTCTGACTTATCCAAAGGATCTATAGATCACAACACACTTTCATATACCGTATCCTCTTGGGATATCCTTTAAGGTGGGTGTATACATTATTAGCTCGACTTTACCAATGTGGAAACTGAGGCTAACGTAAGTTAAGCCACTCTTCTAATGTCACGTACCCAGTGGCACTGGACTCTGTTGGATTGAGAATTTAAATGCACAAAGACATTGTATCCGAGTACCAACCCAGTGACTACCAACAGCGGTTCCCGTTGGGTATCTTAACTGTTCTGGGCTTAGTTTTGAAATGGGCAGCTGTTACCTAATGCGATTACAATCGGTAGATCCTGCATTAAATTCTACAGACCCAGCAAAACGAAGCTGTCACATTCGGGCTGTCCCCGTTCTGACACTACAGGGTAACAGAACTCTTTCTCAGTTCTTCTTTAATCCTGATCGGGGTAGAGAATCAGACATGGGGAGTGGCTAAAATCGGAATATTCTATGACTTTCCAGGGCACGCCGACAACTGCAGGCAAAGGAGTCGCCTAAAAAAGGCTAGTGTGTGATGCGCAAACCCGGGGACGCGACCCTTTGGACTTACGGCTCACAGCCCAGACCCTCAAAGAAGGGGGATAGGTGTGTCCCGCAAGGGTTTCGCGATGCCTAATTCCCCCACTCTCCTTTTCAGGGAACCAAGGGGCTCTGGGATCCATCTGTCCTCTCAAGACAAAAAACTACAAACGTTCTCACGTAAAGGTGGTGGCGGCCATCGCTGCGGCTGGCCAAAGTCTAGCCATTCCGGGAGGTCTTACCAGTTTGGTGGCCCGATAAGGCCCGGGAGGAACACTCCGACTCTCCATTCCGCCTGGCGGGCCCGGAGGTCTGTCAGCGGCCGGCGCAGTGCATGGCGGCGTTGGACGATACCGGAGCTCGGTGCCCCCGACGGCGGCGTGGCTATGCACAACGGTCGGCCGCGCTGCGGGTTTGAATAGCGCAAAGGGCTGCGCTGATTGGCCGCGCCTCGAAGTCACGTGCGCGCCGCCAGGATCCGGCCGCAGTTGGCCTGCGCCGCGTTGCAGCTCGGTGCCCGGGCGCGAGCGGCGGATTCTTGGTACGGTGTAGCTAGCGCGGGGGCTGGGCCGGTGGGACGGGCTCTGGGCTTCACTTGGCTGTCCTGGAGCTGTTTCTCCCTCTTGCGGTCGCAGGCGAGGCGGAGCCGTGTTTCCACACTCAGAACCGGTGAGGCAGTTTAGCCAGACTGGATGGTTTGGAGTCCAGCCTTTGGCTTTAGGGAATTTGAAATTTTGAAAAGAAAAAGAAAAAACCCCAAGCGTTTTCTGCCTGGCCCTACAGAATCTCCAGCAGTGGTTGGCATGTAAAACAAAGCACCTCTGGGGCGTAGCTTTCACCTGGCAAAGCCCTTGGTTTTGCTTCTGTAAAGCTTCCTGGGTGTAAGTTGCGGTGCGGTCATCCTGGTACATCTTAGCGGGGGGCCATGATTCCGTTCTCCCCAGGGCAAAAACGTAGGTTATCCTCCCTCCCCTTTAATTCCGTGGTAAAATGGAGCATAAGTAGATTTCCAGTAAGTACACACAATGAAGGGCTTGGGAAAGGTTATGTAAAACTTGTCAAATTGCTCCACTGAAGAAAATCTAGCATGTCTTTACAAGAATCCTGGTTAAATTTAAATCATGATTATACACTTTAAAAATGTCATTTTTCAAATGACATAAACCAAGTTCTGAACGTTGAAGAGACTTGCCCAAAGTCGCACATCTCCTTGGCAGAGGTCAGGCTTCATACTTTTTATTTTTATTGAAATAAAACGCTATATCACCAGTCTGAAACTGATACTAGGAAAGCCTTAGTACAGCATCCTGAGAGGTTGCTTGAGTGATTTGAAGCTGTAGAATAATTAATTTGGAAATTAAACAGCAATTTAAAAGGATAGGACTTAGCAAAAAGGCGAGGTAAGGGGAAGTTCTAAGGAGGAGTAGTATAATGGTCTGCAGCTTATTTTAGCTATTGAACTTCAGATAATTTAGATGGAGATGCATTTGTTTTCTGAACAGGACCAGTGGTTAGGAATTTTCAAAAACGACTTGGTAAATGGGAACAATCATCTCAGTTTTGCATTTGTGTTAAGGGAAAGTAGAATGATAGATGTTACAAAATAATGTTAACTATTGTTTATCTGGCTTTATGACATATTGTCCTTTCTTTTGCCTCCTATTTCCCTTCAGAATGACATGGAGATGAGAATGTGGAAGCCAAATTCATTTTGCATTTTTGCCTAGCTCCTTAGCTGAAAATTATTTCATTACAGCCTTTGCTATAGCTTAGTACTACCTAAGTTTCTAAGACATAATCTGACAGAGGATACTATTAATGACATAAAATTAATTTAAAATTACAGAATATCATCTGATATGTTTTAGAAGGTAGCAGGAAAAGTAAATCCAAACTTTTCATAAGAGAATAGTTGAAGTTCTAAAAAGGCATGCAAAAAAAAAGTGGGGGTCACATCTTGAGAAAGCCTTTAGGACTCTTTTAGATACTTTCATTGTTTCTGTGGCTTACTTTTTTTTTTTTTTTTTTTTAGATTTTATTCATTTATTTTACAGAGATCACAAGTAGGCAGAGAGGCAGGCAGAGAGAGAGAGGAGGAAGCAGGCTCCCTGCTGAGCAGAGAGCCCGATGTGGGGCTCGATCCCAGGACCCCGAGATCATAACCTGAGCCGAAGGCAGAGGCTTAACCACTGAGCCACCCAGGTGCCCCTGTGGCTTACTTTTCATCATTCACCTTCATGTTGACTGTTTTTGTAGGTAAGAAAATATCTAAAAGTTAGGGTTTTATCAGATGTTGGTGGTTTATGATTCTTTTTTTTAATTCTTTAATTAATTAATTTATTAATTTTTTGGTTTATGTTTCTTTAGTTAACTATATATTTCTGCTCTTAGTAACTATTGATTTCGTTGTTTGATTCTTGGAAGTAATTTTATTTCTTTCATTACCTGGTTTTGGGGACTCACTTGACCATTTTTTCCCCTCATTCCCCTACTTTGGGATTTCTCAGGTGAGTAAAAAAACCACCTCATTAAGATCACTTGGGGTACCTGTTAAAATGCTAATTCCTTGGATTCCCCAAATAATATTGGGGGATTGTGTGTGTGTGTGTGTGTGTGTGGTGTGGCGAGGTAGGTACAGGGTACATGTTTAGTGATGGAGGAGCCTGGATTTCTAAAGATTTTATGGAGTTGAGCTGCTAGAATGCCCAAAGGCCACCTACCTGTGAACTTTTTTTTTTAAACATTTATTTATTTATTTATTTGACAGAGAGAGATCACAAGTAGACAGAGAGGTAGGCAGAGAGAGAGGAGGAAGCAGGCTCTCCACAGAGCAGACAGCCCAATGCGGGGCTCGATCCCAGGACCCTGGGATCATGACCCGAGCCGAAGGCAGAGGCTTTAACCCACTGAGCCACCCAGGCGCCCCGCCTGTGAACTTTTTATGAGAGAATATGAACCTCTGTTAATTCAGTCTTAGAGCTGAAACTAATCCTAATTGATAAAACAAATATTAGAAAATAAAATGTAGTATCACCTCTTAAATATGAGGAAACAAAATATGAAATACAAAAATTTCCTACCTAGATAGAGATTACCTCAGTAAGCTTTTTCTACTTTGCATGGAGTGTCATTTAGTCCCAATAGAATATAAGTTCCATAGCAGAGACTTTACCTCATTTGTTCACTATTGTATCTCTAACTGCTGAACAGCACATAGGAATTTAATAAATATTTGGTGAATGGATTAATATTTCTTCTTATCACTAAAAACAAAGCTTGTATATAGGTGAGATATATCCAATTAACTTTTCTTCCAAGGAAACTTTTTATAAAATATTTCTGCATGTTTGTAAGATTTATTTATTTTTGAAGTTTAGCCATTCCATCATTCCATATGTCTAGTTATGAGTGTGAGTTCATAAATATTGACTAATATTTGGTCTGGTCTGAGAAAACTTCCTCTTTTTTCTTTTGTATTGATCCAGTCTGTTTTCTTCCATGCTTTTGAAACTGTTATTGGTTATTTGATGTCCTGGGTCTGTCTTATTTTTCTAATGCCCTTCCTTCTAGGATTTTCATTTTACTTTTGGTTTTTTTTTTTTTTTTTTTAGTTTTTGTAAGTTTTGAGAGAATTCTTCCAACTGAGCTTTGAATTCAGTGATCTAATTTCCTTTACACCTTTGTGTTTTATAGTAACTCACTATAAATGCCCCAAAATGACCTTCGTCTTTGACCTGCTGATTCTTTAAAAAAGATTTTATTTATTTATTTGAGAGAGAGGGAGAGCAGGAGCAGGGGAAGGGGCAGAGGGAGAAGGAGACTCTCTCCTGAGCAAGGAGCCCAACATGACTCCATCCCAGGATCCTGAGATTATGATCTGAGCCAAAGACAGATGCTTAACTGACTGAGCCACCCAGGTGCCCCAGCTGCTGATTTTATTTTTATTGTATGCATTGATTTGCTTTAATTTATATGTTCTTATAAGAGATTTTTTTTAAAATTTGCCATCAGTAACTGAGATGAGTCCCAGTAAAGACTTGTTAAGTCCATGAAAATATTAAAGTAACTATTTTTTATTTTGCTACTATCCATTTCCCAAGTTCCTGCATTCTCAAATATGTAGACAGCTGTTATATTTTAGGGTTAGAAGTATAGTTGACACTCATTGTTTTGTCTGGCAATGGCTCTCATTTCTTTTGGGAATAGCATGCCTCCTTTTCAGAGAACTCATTCTACTATAACATGTATTCTGAATGGACTCTTCCATGTTCTTTGCTCTCAGGAATGAACACAATATAAGTGAGTTATAGCATTTTGCTCCCCTGATTCAGTGAGGTGGTCACGTGACCAAGCTGAGTCAAGGAGGGTTTTTTGAAATATTGGATTAAGAGGGAAGAGCCTTCTCTTTCTGATAACTGAATTGAGAAGATAGGAGCCAGGAGCCAGTGTGGGCTATAGTTATAGCTAATGAGACTTCTACTCTGTAAAACACACTGATGCTTAAAGAGAAACAGAAATGAAAGTCAGAGAGTACTAGTTTTAGTCTTTCCGAGGCTAACTTACTTCTCTAGAATTTGATTATATGGTACAATTTTTGTTTGTTCGCTTGGATTTTTGTCACTTACCATCAGAAGATCTCCAGTAAAAGAATTTTTTCAAGAGTGCTAGTGATGATGATATTTCTTAGGAAGAATGCCATCCAATTCCTTGGTAAGGTTTTATATCATTTTAGTATGTTACAGAGCTCTATATAGATAACAGAGAAGCCATATGACTACATTGGGGAGATTATCAGGATTGCTCACAATCAGATGCTGGCCTTCTTGAGGAGGTTCTCATGTGTTTGACAACTAAGCTAATTTTGGGTCCTATAACTTTTTGTCTTTATTGGGAAGTTTTACTTAGTGAGACTTTTAGTCTCCTCTCTAGTACGCAGCATATGAAGATCCCTAACTTACTTCTCCAAAGCTTCTAGTAAATCCCATAGTCTCAAACACACTGTGTAAGTCTACTGAAGCTTGAGAAGGTGAGGATGACAGGGGCCTGTGGTCAGGCTGCCACATTCCATATTCTTCCGTGTTCTGTTTTTATGTAGTGGAACAATTTATGGTAAAAAACACCTGGGTTAAAAGACCATGAAGAGGGGCGCCTGGGTGACTCAGTGGGTTAAGCCTTTGTCTTCGGCTCAGGTCATGATCTCGGGGTCCTGAGATTGACCTCCGCATCGAGCGGTGGGGGGGGGGGGGCTCTGCTCAGCAGGGAGCCTGCTTCCCCACTCTCTCTGCCTGCCTCTCTGCCTACTTGTGATCTCTCTGTCAAAAACAAAAACAAAAACAAAAACAAAAAACCATGAAGAATTCAGTTACATGATTTCTTTTTCTCCATGAGAGATTATATTAGCCAGCCTCTAGGACAGCCCCCAATGATTCATGCTTGTTGGTATTCATGTCCTTGTGTTGTCCCATTGCAAACCGAGTAAGGCCAACCTGGGTTACCAATAGGATGTTGCAAAAATGAGTGTGAATCTTGACACTAGATCATAAAAGTAATTCCTGTTCCTGCCTTGCTATTTCTTGGATCTTTTGCTCTGGGGGAAGTCGCCTGCCATATCATGAGACAATTTGGACAGTCTTTTGGAAAAGTCCCTGTGGAAAGGAATTGAAGGCTTATGTTAACAGTCAGCACTGACTGAGTGAGCCACCTTAGAGTGGATCCTTCTAACCCTACTAAAAGTTTTGGATGACCAACCTTGGAGAATATCTTGACTGCAGTCTTATGAGAGACCCTGGGCTAGAACCACTAAACTATATCTGGCATCCTGACCTACAAAGACTAAGATGTTTGTTGTTTTAAGCTGTTGTTTGAGTGAATTGTAACAGAGCAATACATAACTAATATAGAGATTCTCACTGTTCTTAAGAAATCAATTTGATAAATAGCAGAGTTTATTCTGATGGAGAAGATTGGGGGAAGAACAAATTGAAATCAGAATTTCTGCTTTGGACTTGTTAATTATGAGATGCTACTAGGAATTCAAATGTGGATGTTAAATTCACAGTTGAGCATAAGATTATTGCATTTTAGAGAGAGATCAGAATTATAGAATGGAATTTGAGAGGCATTTGTATATAGATTGTATTTAATACTGAAGGAGGAGATGTAGAGAAGAGAATGGAGCTCATCATTGGGTTGCTTCCCAATGGGGGAAGAAGAAGAGTCAGCAAAAAAGTTTAAGAAATAGTCATTGAAATAGGAGGAAAAGAAACTAACTTGTGTGTTAAGAATGCTAAGAGAAGAAAATGTCTTTGGAAGAAGGGGATGATCTACCTTGTCAAATGACCTGAGGTTCAGCAGGGTAACAGAGAAGTGTCTGTGGGAGCTGGCATCATGGTGAGCACCTTCCTGAGAGCAGTTTTAGTGTAGTAATGATTTAAAAAAAATGAAGCCCAAGTGGAGTGACCTGACAAGAGTATGGGAAGACAGACATCACTAACACATTCAAGAAGTTTTGCAGTGAAAGGGAGGTGAGAAATAGCTCCTGGAAAAAAATAGTAACTGGAAGAGGATATGAGGGCAAGAGAGGGCTTATTTTTTTTTTTTCCTTTTTTGTATTTAAAATTTTTAAGATACAGGATACCAGACTATGTTTGTAAGCTGATGGGAATAATTAAGCTGAAGAGAATAGAAAGAGATGGAGGAGAAGGGATAATTGTGGGAACAAACCCTGTGAAAAATTGAGAAGGGATGAAATAGAATTGGAGAGGTTGGTCTTTGAAGGAAGCAGGAAATTCTTTCTTTGTAATGAGAAGCCTTGATTACTCCTAAATTATACAGATTGAGAAGTGTTCAGAGATAGGGAATTGAACATTTCCTTAAAAACTAATAGCAATATCTAATAGCTTTTCAAATAGAAATACTGCGTTTTAGAGTGTAAACTAATCTCTGTGAAAACAGACTAAGTATATGTGTGTGTGCGTGTGTGTAGGTGTGCATAAAATTGAAATTCAGATTAAAAGTATATTTGGGTGTATATGGAGTATTCAAGCTAATCTGAATTTTTTAACTAGAATACTGTTGGCTTCAACATTATTGTTGAAAATCTTTCTAATATAGATCACTTTATTTTGATGTCTTGTTAATGCTTAAAAACATGTGTTGGAAATTATGTGGACAATTTTTAATTAAGTAATTTTCTATTTCATTTTGGTTAAGATTTTTACTATACTTGAATGTTTTTAAGTTCAAGTTCCCGCCTTGTATTTCTTCTTTTTTTTTTTTTTTAAGATTTTATTTATTTATTTGACAGAGAGAGAGATCACAAGTAGGTGAGAGGCAGGCAGAGAGAGAGGGGGAAGCAGGCTCCCTGCTGAGTAGAGAGCCCGATGCGGGGCTTGATCCCAGGACCCCAAGATCATGACCTGAGCCGAAGGCAGAGGCTTAACCTGCTGAGCCACCCAGGTGCCCTGTATTTCTTCCCTTTGAATAATTCTAATTTGTGTGTGTGTGTGTGTGTGTGTGTGTGTGTGTGTGTGTGTGTGTGTTTAGTGTGTGATAATAAAAGTAATACGATTTTATAGTTTATATTCTTCAATTAATGTAGAACTTTATTTTTTTTCCCTAAAGTCTTTCATCTGAAATAGTTTCCACTAACATTTTCCTTCATTCTATTTGCTCTTTTTTTCCCTTTAGTCTTTTGTCTCTTTTGGTGGAGAGATGGCAGTAAGGAGGCTATAGGGAATTCTAGTCTTCATTTGATATGTCATTTTATAGACTTCTGCTTTCTTTGAACTTTAATGCCAATTCTTTATTATTTTTTTTTCAACTCTGCTTAGTCAGGTCTCATACTATGCTGGAGAGAGTAAAATTTATTAATGAATTTCAATAAGTATATATAGAAAATGCTAATATAATATATAACCATCAAATGTCTGAGTTTGCCTTTGTTTATAAGATTTCTATGTTTTTCTATTAAAGGTAATTCATTAAAAATTAATAGATCTGTAGCTGTACAATTATACATCTCTAAAACATATCTTCATATGTATGTGTAATATGTATGTATTCTGAAATAGAAAAAATCCTTTGGTGGACTGCTCTGTCACTACAATATGTACATGAGAATTCTGGTGAACTCAGTGTATGACAATAACATTGGTGGAAGGGGATTTATAGAAGAGGAGGCAGTTTGTGAATTTCTTGGTGAGAAAATACTACATGAAATTCGTAAATGACTATTTGCCTTGCAGGAAATTCATAGATTAAGGAACATTCTCTTCTAATCTAGTGGATGTTTACTGGTTGATTACACAACATTGCTTTTCCTTATTGATTTTTCTTAAAAAACCCAGATTGTTCTTATACCTTCAATCCTTTTGATACATGGCCCATAAATCAGCTCTGGGTGTAGCCCTGGATTGCCTTAATCTAATAAGGATATGAAATTGCTTTTTTTTTTTTTTTTTAGATTTTTATTTGTTTATTTGACAGACAGAGATCACAAGTAGGCAGAGAGGCAGGCAGAGAGAGAGAGAGAAAGCAGGCTCCCTGCTGAGCAGAGAGCCCGATGTGGGGCTCGATCCCAGGACCCTGGGATCATGACCTGAGCCGAAGGCAGAGGCTTTAACCCACTGAGCCACCCAGGTGCCCCTGAAATTGCTTTTGATGCAATTAATTTTGATTGGATTTAAGCCAATGACTATGTTGAATCTGCCATGTTTTATAAAGTCCTTCTAGGTCCCATAGGAAGGTTTTGGAGTCAAGTAGACAAACAGCTGAGGATGGCTAGCTACTATAAAACATTTGGCAGATACCATAAGTAAGGGGGAAAAAATCCCCAAATAAAATTCTTACCAAATTGGAATATGAAAGTCAGGAAGGGGTGCTAGAATCACAGTAATGTGGGATTAGAAAGTCATCCTGCATTTTTCAACTATAACAGTAATCATTAGTAGCATGTTTAAGGAACTTAGCCTGTGAGGTTCAAAGATCTACATATAAAGATCATCCCTTCCTTAACTTTAATTCTTCCCCTATTGTGCATTGTGAATTATAGGACTATTGTTCCATAGAGCACCTATAATTGGGGACTAATTTAGGAATTCAACACAATTTAGAAAATTATTTCTAGGGAAAAATGAATTCCCAATTCTAACTACAAGTGATTCATAGGTGAGTTTTTGAAATATACCCCACATATCAGTTTAGAATTTGTTTTGTCTGTAAGAGGCTTGGTAGTGTGTTGGAGCTCTGCTCTAGGAAGGAGACAAAGAATATTCATTCTTACCTAGTTCTGTTATTAATTAGCTGTGAGACCTGCATAAGTCACCTTCCTGGTTCTTTATTTACTCATATGAAAAATGAAAATTTAAAGTATATTTTGAAGATTCTTCTGGTTCCAGTAATTTATAATAAATCTGTCAAATGCCAGACACTCATTTATTTGACAGTGACTTTATTTTTTATTTTATCTTATTTTTAAAAAGATTTTATTTATTTATCTATTTGACAGAGAGAGCACAAGCAGGGGGAGCAGCAGAGGGAGAGAGAAAAGCAGGCTTTCCACTGAGCAGGGAGCCTGATGGGGCTTGATTCCAGAACCCTAGGATCATGACCTGAGCCAAAGGTGGACACTTAACAACTGAGCCACCCAGGTGCCCCAACAGTGACTTTAATACTAGGTTTTACAAATGTGTTTTGAAAAATATTCTTCTTCAGTTGATTTTGTTCTTCTGGATCATAAAATATGATTCATAAAAGTAATTTTACCTTTGAACATTTAATTTAATACATTAGTTAGGATCATTCTAATAATGGTACCAAGACACATCTTGATAAGATAATGTATTAGACATAAGTTTTTTGTTTGTTTGTTTTCTTTTGTTTTTGAGAGAGAGAGAGAGAGAGAGAGAGAGAGAGAGAGAGAGAGACTGTGGTGGGGAGGGGCAGATGGAGAGGGAGAGAGAGAATCTTAAGCAAGCTCCATACCCAGTGCAGAGCACAATGTGGGGCTCGATCTCACAACCCTGAGATCATGACCTGAGCTGAAATCATGAGTCAGATGCTAAACTGATTGAGCCCCCCAGATGTCCCTAGACATAATTTTAAGTGCATTTTTTTTCTTTTTTACTGATTCTAAATGACTTTAAGTCCATTCGTTTATTTTTCCAGGTGTTCTTGTGATACACTGATATGAGAGGACTTTTGTTACTTCCTAAAATAGTTATTCCTGATTTATAATTTTATTATGTTACTGATTTAATAATATTCATTAGAAATTTTAAAACAAATTCTTTGTATACATGTACAATATTATTATAGCATATTTTATATGTGTGTGACATTAGACATGTATATAATGTGGTTAACATTACATATATTTCATGCATATATATGTGTATATATACACAGACACGTATGTAAATATATATATAATATTTATGAGATACTATTTATTTTGTCATTCTTTTTTTTTTTTTAAGGATTTTATTTATTTATTTTACAAAGAGAGATCACAAGTAGACAGAGAGGCAGGCAGAGAGAGAGAGAGAGGGAAGCAGGCTCCCCGCTGAGCAGAGAGCCCGATGGGGGACTCGATCCCAGGACCCTGAGATCATGACCTGAGCCGAAGGCAGCAGCTTAACCCACTGAGCCACCCAGGCACCCTATATTGTCATTCTTTAAGCCTATTTTATGCCAGGTACTCTGCTAGGCTCTGGGGGTAAAAAAAATATGGTTATTTGTTGCAAGGGGCTTATGGTCTACTGAGTAAAATAATCAGGTAAAATGTACGGCCAGTTAACATATGGAAAGATATACATGCATTAATAATCATGGGAATCAGAAACAATATATTCCAGTTTTTGAAGATTAGGTGGGTGATAGTATCACATATAAGGCAGAATGTGGAAAAGGGATGCTGTTTTGGAATGATTGTAAATATTACTCCTTTCTATCTCTATTATGCTTTATTTTCCTTCTCAGACCTGAGGTATATGTTTATTTATATATCATCTGCTTTTATCCACTAGAACATGAACTCCATGAAAGAATGGATTTACAATGTTTTTGTCCACTGCTAAATTCTTAGTGCTTATGGTAGTGCCTGACACACAGTAGGTACTCAATAAATACTTGTTGAATAAATGAGTGCAATGGAGATTTATTACAGAGTATAGCAGAATTCAAGCAAAACTGAAATTGCCTATGTTAAGACTTAGAAATTCCACTTTTTAAGGATGTAACTTATATGAGTAAATTATTTTTATGCACAAAAGTGTTTGCTTGAACATTCTTTAAATAGTGAAAAAATTGAAAATAAACTATATTTTTATCAAAAGGATATAGGTTGCATAAAATGTGCCATCTGCATACTTTGGAGTACATACATGTGTGTTGACATGGATAGAAATTTGGGGAACACTTTTAAGTGAAAAAGAAGTGACAAAACAACGCAAATAGTCTTATCCAATTTGTATGTGTGCAATTATGTAAATTAATAGAAAAAACCCTGGAAGAACACACATCAATCTAGGAAAAGTGAAAGAGTGTGTAATGTTACTCCATGTAAAATTTTTATTCTTTTTATCTATGAAGTTTTTTTATTGTTTGAAATTTTTATATTGTGCATATAGCAGCATACTATTTAAATACCTAACTACATAAGCAGATGATATATTTTCTTAAGCACCATGACAACCATAATAAAATGAGATGCAATAGGAAAGTCACAAAAGCTATTTTTGGGAGGGCTTGTGTGAGAAGGAAACACCACAGCTTACCTTGACAAATAAACTAGGAGTTGGCCAGGTGAAGAAAGGAAAGAAGGATATCTAATGAGAAAGAATAGCTTGTACAGAGTTATGAAAGCATGTGCATGTAGACTATTTGGGAAATTGAAAGTAATTTTTATGTGATAGTGCAAGAAAGAAAGAATGAGATGAAGCTGGAGACATAAACATGATTTAGATCATGAAGATGCTTATATGCCATGTAAGAATTTCACATTACACCTCTCCCCAGTCTATCCTTGATTAGTCTTTCTTCTGACTTTAAAAGTCCTTTTCCTATGGATAGTCACATTGCAGTTGCAATTCTTACATCTACTTTTGTCTCCCTAGAATTTTTCTTTTTCAAAAATTTCATTTCATTTAAATTCAATTAATTGACAATTGCAGTTGCATATAACACCCAGTACATTACGTTAGGTGCCCTCCTTAATGCCATCACCCAGTTACCCCATCCCCCGCCCTCCCCCCCCCACAGCAACCTTCAGTTTGTTTCCTGTAGTTAAGAGTTTCTTATGGTTTGTCTCTCCTCTACAATTTTGTGTTATTTTATTTTTCCCTTCTTTCCTCTGTGATTCTCTTTTTTCTTAAATTTCTTAAATTTCACATAATGAGTGAAATTGTGTAATTGTCATTCTCTGATTGAATTATTTCACTCAGCGTAATACACTGTAGTTGCATCCACATTGTTGCAAATGACAAGATTTCATTTTTTTCTACTGGCTGAGTAATATTTCATTGTGTATATGTATATACCACATCTTCTTTATCCATTCATCTGTCAATGGACATCTGGGCTCTTTCCGTAGTTTGGCTACTGTGGATATTGCTGCTGTGAACATTGGGGTGCAGGTGCCCCTTCTGATCACTATGTTTATATTTTTTGGGTAAATACCTAGTGGTGCAATTGCTGGGTTGCTCTATTTTCAACTTTTTGAGGAACCTTTATACTGTTTTCCAGGGTGGCTGTAATAGCTTGTATTCCCACCATTAAGAGGGTTCCCCTTTCTCCACATCCTCACCAACATTTGTTGTTTCCTGACCTGTTAATTTTAGCTATTCTGACTGGTGTGAGGTGGTATCTCACTGTGGTTTTGATTTGTATTTCCCTGATGCCGAGTGATGTGGAGCATTTTTCATGTATCTGTTGGCCATTTGGATGTCTTCTTTGGAAAATATCTGTTCATGTCTTCTGCCCGTTTCTTGACTAAATTATTTGTTTCTTTGGGGTGTTAAGTTTGATAACTTCTTTATAGATCCTGGACATTAACCTTTTATCTGATAAGATATTTACAAATATCTTCTCCCATCCTGTAGGTTGCCGTTTCAGTTTTGTTGACTGCTTCCTTTGCTGTGCAAAAGCTTTTAATCTTGATGAAATCCCAATAGTGCATTTTTGCTTTTGTTTCCCTTGGCTTTGGAGATGTATCTAACAAGAAGTTGTGGCGGCTGAGGTGGAAGAGGTTGCTGCCTGTGTTCTCCTCAAGGATTTTGATGGATTCCAAGATATTGAGGTCTTTCATCCATTTGGAGTTGATTTTTGTGTATGGTGTAAGAAAATGGCCCAGTTTCTTTATTCTGCATGTGGCTGTCCAATTTTCTCAAGACCATTTGTTGAAGAGACTCTTTTTTCCATTGGATAGTCTTTCCTGCTTTGTCAAAGATCAGTTGACCATAGGGTTGGGGATCCATTTCTGGGTTCTCTATTCTGTTCCATTGATCTGTGTTTGTTTTTGTGTCAGTACCTACTGTCTTGATGATTACAGCTTTGTAATACCCCCTTGAAGTCCAGAATTGTGATGTCTCCAGCTTTGTTTATCTTTTCAACATTCCTCTGGCTATTCAGGGTCTTTTCTGGTTCCATACACATTTTAGGACTGTTTGTTCCAGTTCTGTGAAAAATGTTGATGGTATTTTGATAGGGATTGCATTGAATGTGTAAATTGCTCTGGGTAACATAGACATTTTAACAATATTTATTCTTCTAATCCATGGGGATGGAATGTTTTTCCATTTTTTTGTGTCTTCCTCAATTTCTTTCATAAGTGTTCTATGATATTTTTTACAATTTTATTTATTTGAGAGGGAGAGAGCATGAGCAGGGGGAAGGGCAGAAAGAGAAGCAGCAGACTCCCCGCGGAGCAGGGAGCCTGATGCAGGGCTCAATCCCAGGAGCCCAGGATCATGACCTGAGCTGAAGGCAGTCACTTAACCATCTGAGGCACCCAGGCTCCCTCCTAAGTGTTCTGTAGTTTTCAGAATACAGATCCTTTCCCTCTTTGGTTAGGTTTATTCCTAGGTGTCTTATGGGTTTTGGTGCAGTTGTAAATGGGCTTGTTTTCTTAACTTCTCTTTCTTCGGCCTCATTGTTAGTATATAGAAAAGTGACTGACTTCTTTGTATTGAGTAGGGATTTATCGATCTTATTAATTTTTTCAGAGAACCGACTCTGAGTTTCATTGATATGTTCCACTGTTCTTTTGGTTTCTATTTCCCTGGTTTCTGCTCTACTATTTATTATTTCTCTTCTGCTGGACTTAGGCTTTATTTGCTGTTTTTTCTCTAGCTCCTTTAGGTGTAAGTTTAGGTTGTGTAGTTGAGACTTTCGTTTCTTGAGAAAGGCCTGTATTGCTATATACTTCCTTGTTAGGAGCATCTTTGCTGCATTTTTTTTTTTTTTAAAGATTTTATTTATTTATTTGACAGAGAGACACAGCGAGAGAGGGAACACAGCAGAGGAAGTGGGAGAGGGAGAAGCAGGCTTCCCACGGAGCAGGGAGCCTGATGTGGGACTTGATTCCAGGTCCCTGGGATCATGACCTGAGCCATAGGCAGACGCTGAACGACTGAGCCACCCAGGCGCTCCTGAGCTGTTGTGTTTTTATTTTCATTTGCTTTCATGTATTTTTTAAATTCTTCTTTAATTTCCTGGTTGACCTATTCATTCTTTTTGTAGGATGCTCTGTAAACCTCCATGTATTTGTGGTCCTTCCAATTTTTTTCTTGTGGTTAATTTCACATTTTAAAGCATCGTGGTCTGAAAATATGCATGGTATAATCTCAATCTTTTTGTATTTGAGATTTTTGAGACCTGATTTGTGACCCTGTATGTATTCTATTCTGGAGAATATTCCATGTGCATCTGAGAAGAATGTGTATTCTTTTGCTTTAGTATGAAATGACGAAATGCTCTGAACATATATGTGAAGTCCATCTGGTCCAGTGTGTCATTCAGAGCTCTTGTTTTCTTGCTTATTTTCTGCTTATATGATCTGTCCATTGCTGTGAGTGGGGTATTAAATTCCCCATTATTGTCAATGAGTTTCTTTAATATTGTTGTTAATTGGTTTATGTAACTGGCTGATCCCACGTTAGGGGCATAGATATTTACAATTGTTAGATCTTCTTGTTGGATAGACCCTTTAATTATAATACAGTGTCCTTCTTCTTCTCTTATTACAGTCTTTGGTTTAAGATATAATTTGTCTGGTATAAAGATTGCTACCCCAGATTTCTTTCGATGTCCATTAGCATGAAAAATTGTTCTCCCCCCTTCACTCTCTATCTGGAGCTGTCTTTGGGTGTAAAATTAATCTCTTGTAGACAGGGGATCAGTGGGTCGTGATTTTTATCCAATCTGATGCCTGTGTCTTTTGATTGTAGCATTTAGCCTATTTACACTACGAGTAATTATTGAAAGATATGAATTTAGTGCCATTGTATTACCTGTGAAGTCACTGTTTTTGATATTGTCTCTGTTCCTTTCTGGTCTTTGTTTATTTTGGGCTCTCTCTTCACTTAAAGGATCCCCTGTGATATTTCTTGTAGGGCTGATTTAGTGATCACAAATTCTTTTGGTTTCTGTTTGTCCTGGAAACTATCTCTCCTTCTATTCTGAATGACAGCCTTGCTGGATAAAGTATTTTGGTTTCATATTTTTCTCATTTAGCATGCTGGATATATCATGCCAGTCCTTTTGAGCCTGCCAGGTCTCTGTGGACAAGTCTGCGGCTAGCCTTATGCTTCTACTCTTCTAGGTTAAAGACCTCTTGTCCTAAGCTGCTTTCAGAATTTTCTGTGTATCTCTGAAATTTGCAAGCTTCACTATATGTTGAGGTGTTGACCTATTTTTATTGATTTTGAGGGGGATTCTCTGTTCCTACTGGACTTGAATACCTGTTTCCTTCCCCAGATTAGGGAAGTTCTCAGGTGTAATATGTTCAAATAAACCTTTTGCTCTCCCCCCTTCATTTTCTGGGACCCCTCTTATCCAGATAGTATTTTGCTTTATGGAATCACTGAGTTTTTGAAGTCTCTTTTTGTGATCCAGTAATTGTCTTTCTCTATTCTTCTCAGCTTCCTTATTTTCTATCATTTTTCTTCTTTATCACTGACTCTCTCTTCTTCCTCATTTATCCTAGCAGTTAGAGCCTCCATTTTTTATTGCATCTCAGTAATAGCCTTTTGAATTTCCACCTGATTAGATTTTAGTTTTTTTATTTTTCAGTGAGGGAATCTCTGTGTCTTCTCTGCTTTTTTTAAAGCCTAGCTAGTATCTTTATAATCATTGTTTTGAATTTTAGTTTTGATATCTTAATTATATCCATATTTATTAAATCACTGGCAGTGAGTACTGCCTCTTGTTCTCTTTTTGGGGGTGAGTTCTTCCGTCTTGTCATTATGTCCAGAAAAAAATAGATGAAAGAGAGGGAAAATACAAGAATAGCAATAATGACACCAGAAAAATATACAGTATACAAATTTGAAGAGAAGAGAAACCAAAAAGAAAGAAAAATTAAAAAAAAAAAGAATAAAATCAAATAAGAAGTTGAACAGAACAATGAACTAGATCCTGGGTGTATTTTGGTCTGTTTGTTAGAAGAAACTAGATCCCAAATAGGAAAGAAAGAAAAACATAATATACAAAAATGAAGTTGAATACAATGAAGCAAAAAATGAGAAAAAAAATATGTATAAAACCTGGACATTTTGAATATTATGTTATGAGACTCTAGGTCTTATTAAAATCATATGAAAAATATGGATATTTTTGTTTTAGTTGGCAGTTGGCCTATCTGGGTTCAGACCATAAACTGTAACCAGCTTTCTGTAGGTTATGGTTTCAATGTCAGTTTTGTTTCCAAAGCTTTTATAGTGCAAAGGGTCTTTTTTGTGTATGTATCATTTTCAGTGGCCAGTGTGAGGTCTGGGTAGTGGTCTACATCATGGTTCACTTTTTAGAGTTGTTGGTATGCTATTCAAGTTCAAATATATGCATATGTAGCTTGTGGGTAAGGACAGGATTCATAAACAATTTATGGTATCATTTTCTCACATTCTTCATTTGGCAATTTTTCTCTGTGCTTTTCTGTTTCTTCCGGCTTCCCTTTTTGGTTTGCTGGCCATAACCATGGGTCTCTATTCCACTCACACACTTCCTGTGATTCTCTCCACATCTGGTACAAAATAGCAAGAGGACAGAGGTGGGTGGGGGGGTGGGGGGAGATTTCTTATCCTCTTTGGAGTACAGCTCATATGATCGGAGATGGAAGATTCGTGTCACGTAAAGTTTTAGACACACATTCTTCCATTGCCATCTCTGTTATGGTCACTGAGCGACCATTGGATTGCTTGGGGCTGGGGCATGAGCAAATGGGAAAAAGAAAAAAAAATGGACTTCTTGCTCTCTCTGTTAGTGTTAGTCTTGTCTTTTCTTTTTTAAAGTTTTATTTATTGAGAGAGAGAAAGAGAGAGAACACAAGCAGGGGGAGTAGCAGGGAGAGAGAGAGAAGCAGACTCTACTGAATGTAGAGCCCAATATGGGGCTCAATCCCAGGACCTGAGATTATGACCTGAGCTGCAGTCAGACACAAAACTGACTGAGCCACCCAGATGTCCTGTGTTAGTTTTATTTTGTGCCCCGAGGTCTTTGATCCAGAACTGGAGAGATTCTCTTGGCACTTTCTCTAACCAAATTCCATTTTTGAATTTCAGGCTAAACTAAGTATAGGCCAAAACATTCCAAAGTAAACTAAAAGTTGAAACTCACTGTCAACTCAGTAATACTTTGATTTCTGTTTTTTCTTTTCTGATCTTCTTGCTATTTACTTTTCAGCGTCCTCAAATAGCTGCCTATGTATTCGTTTTTTTTAAATTTATTTTTATATTTTTTCAGTGTTCCAAAGTTCATTGTTTGTGTACTACACCCAGTGCTCCATGCAATACATGCCCTCCACAATAACCACAACCAGGCTCACCCTGCCACCCCTGCTCCAAAACCCTCAGTTTGTTTCTCAGAGTCCATAGGCTCTCATGGTTTGTCTCCTCCTCCGATTTCGCCCAACTCACTTCTCCTCTTCCATCTCCCAATGTCCTCCATGTTATTCCTTATGCTCCACAAGTAAGTGAAACCATATGATAATTGACTCTCTCTGCTTGACTTATTTCGCTTAGCATAATCTCCTCCAGTCCCATCCATGTTGATACAAAAGTTGGGTATTCATCCTTTCTGATGGAGGCATAATACTCCATTGTATATATGGACCATATCTTCTTTATCCATTTGTCCATTGAAGGGCATCTTGTTTTTATCACTATATCTGGTATAGTAATGAATTATTAATAAATAACTGGTTGGTTGGTTATTGTGAGAGATTATCATAATATCTCAATTTAGGAATTCTTGAGTGAAATTTTCTTTGGAAATAATTTATTTTCTTTTATGAGAGGAAATTTAATTTCTATCTTATAAAAGTCCTTTTCTAGATATTAAATGAGTTTTTCCTTGTTATCCTGGAAGAAATAATGTTCTTTACATAATTGTAATTGTTAACTCCTCAAAGTATTTGCTGCAGGTTTAGGAGGTGATTGATTTTTTTTTAAATTCTGTTTTATTGTATGTATTCAGCTTGATTTTGTCTGTTACTATATTTGCTTCATTTTTTCTTAAAATTGATAGGTTCATTCTTATAACTTGAAACAAATTTAACATGAAATTCATGTGTAATTGAACATAAAGAGTAGACCATTTTTTAATCTTATATTAAATGAAAGGAATTACAAGTAGGAAAACCACTCTTCAGTATACATGTTAACTATTAAGGAATAGAGGGGAAAAAAAGGAAGTTTTCATATGTATTAAGATGACCAAAACTCTAATTATTTCTGAGTTTGCCCCTTTTAGAGCGTAGCTATGGTATAGTTACAAGCAATTATAAAGGGATTACTTTAAAATTCATGAACATTATTCTCTCTTAACTGCACTTTCAGAGACTATAGTCTTATTGGGCTTCAGTCATTAGAAGGAATTCTAAATACAGAAAATATGGTGTCATGAACACTGTAAAATTGGACTTTGAGAATCAGGCTATTGCAGATTGGATGCTTACTTCCTAGAGGACTAAGTTTCTAATAGGCATGCATTTCTTAGGGACCAAAATCCATTTAATCATAACCTTAATGTTAACATTAATCCATTCTAAGACTTTCCAGGAGTACTTATCAGGAAGTGACAGATGTTTTTTAGACTACATATTCTTGACTCTTTGGTAAGTCATCACTTCTATCTAAGCATTCATTTGTTGCTTCAGTAAATGTTTATTGACTGCCTGCTATGTTCTGGGATTTTGCTAGATCTGGGGCTATATTAGACAATAAAAACAAGTTTTACTCAGAGTTACTTGTAATTTTTCAAGAAATACATGCCAATAAAATAAGGTTTAATTGGTGTTATGATAGAAGTATAAGTTATTAAAAAATAGTATAAGATGCTGGGATGGTACATAAGAGGGGCATCTAAGTCAAAGAATGTCTACAATAATACTATACAATACTAATCCAATAATAAGGGCAAGAACAAATTAGCCAAATGAGAAGATGATAGAGGACCTTTCTGACTCGATACAGAGAGATTTCCCTGAGAACTGTAGCCTGTCACAATAGTAATGCTTCAATGTTATTTTATTTTCTAAAGAGTGAGTACCTGGAAAAGTTCATATATATTTTTCTTACTCTAAATGAAACAAAGAACCTAATTAATATGTAATTCTGGTCAGATATACACATTCATAAAGCAGTTATAGATCATAAATGTTAACACACATCATTTCCAATTACTAATAAATAATTTCATATGTGTATAGCCTCATAAATCAAGTTTATTATAATGATTTTTTAAAAGATTTTATTTATTTGAGAGAGAGAGTTGACACAAGCAGGAGGGAGAGGCAGAGGAAGAGAGAAGCAGACTCCCTGCTGAACAAGAAGCCTGACCTTGGGCTTGATCCCTGGAACCCCAGATCATGACCTGACCCAAGGGCAGATGCTTAACTGACTGAGCCAACCTGGCACCACTATTATGATTCTTGATGACACCCATCAGCAGCTTTCTTCCTTCACTGTTTTCTTACCTGACAGTGGGTCCATGTATCTATTTGCTTGTCTTGAAGTTTTATTTTCTGAGCCCTTCTATTTTTCTTATCTGTTATGAATAAGGGGTAAAAATGTCAATTTTGAAATTTCCTTGTGAAATTTCTATCCCGTTTTTTGTTAGATTCATCACTCATTTTATTCTCAGTTTTAATGATAGATCACAGTAGCTTTCAAGTATCAGATATATCAATTTAATATCTTTACTGGCTTGTTCTTTGATACCTTTTGCTTTCTTTTCTCCTCTTTTCACTGGAAGTTTCATTTCTGAGTTTATTTTTTTAAGTTGTTTCTCAATATTTTCCCATAGCATAACAAGAGAAAAACAATCTTGTTTGGCTGGACAACATGGAAGAATGAATAAAAGGAGAGAATAAGCTGCAAATCCAAAGCCTTCATGAGAGAGAGAACATGACTGAAAGGTTACGGTGAAAAGGAATATTTCTGCCTTCTTGGACAAGAGGACTTTGGGACATGATGATAATTTATGTGTAGGCCATTTGTAGATAAGCTCTGGGCCTCTATGAGAGTTACAGGTTAGGGGGACCTAGATACTCTGGTAGATACTCTCAAAATGTGTGTGTACATGGGCTTGTACTAAGTTTAGTGCTTAGAGAAAAATGACTGATTTTTCTTAGGTTGTGTTTGAATGTGCTATGTTCTCAAGGATGTGATAAGCCTGAGTGTTGGAATATGCTTATTGGACTGCAAATTCGATGAGGGGTTGGCTGACATTGTGGCTATTCAGAAAATTCTGTGGCATGGATAAACAAAAAATGGCATAAACTGCAATACTGAGCTCTCCCTAAAAGGCAATCTTCTCTCCCTTTCTTCTTTTAAAAGTAGGCTCCACGCCTAGCATGGAGCCCAGTGTGGGGCTCAAACTCACAACCCTGAGATTGATACCTGAGCTGAGATCAAGAGTTGGATACTTAACCAACTGAGGCACCTAGGCACCCCTGTCTCTCTCTTTAGAGAGATCTAGGTTATGCTCTTATGTGGAACAAAAGTTGTACCTCTAGAGGTTTTCAGTGTGCCTTTGTGGTTGGGTGGGTGATTTGGGGCAATGCTGGAGAGAGAAACACACTTGGATGGGATAGCATTTGATCCCTAAGAACATGACCAATTTTACAGAACATTGTAATCTAAGGAGATTTGATTACTCTGAAATCAAGGGACCATCAGGGATTATTACACAGAGCTGCATTTATGTTGCTTTTATTACTATGAAAACTTCTATTACTAATATAAAGCAGTAAGTAAGAAAAATCTATGATTAATGGTTTAAACAAAAAAATGAGATGGCTAGCTTTTCACTTAAAGTAGTTTTTAATCTCTTATCCAACTACTCAGTTGTTGAGTTTAAGACTTTATTATCTCTTTAAATCAAAATTAATATAGAAAATGCATCGATATATTGATGCATTTGTGCTTTCTAATCACTGCTTATCCAAGCACCTACAACATTTTATAATTCTATTTTGTACTATCATTATATTTGTTTTATAAATGAGAAGTATTAAGTTTTGTTTTCATGAGAGAATCTTAATGTGGCACTTCAATAAAGCAATGTTAAGTCAAAGAGTTAGAATCTAATATACATTGACATTAAGACATGCACGTATTTTGGGGGGCACTTGGGTAGTTCAGTCAGTTAAGCCTCTGAATCTTGGTTTTGGCTTAGGTCCTGATCTCATGTGGGATTGAACCTCTCATTGGGTTCCCCCTCATCAGGAGTCTGCTTGGACATTCTCTCCCTCTGCCCCTTTCCCTGCTTGTGCACATGTTCTCTCTCTCTCTCAAATAAATAAATAAATCTTAAAAAAAGACATGCACATATTTTTGAATATTTTAATGATAGCAATACCAAAGAATGAGAAATGATTTTTATATTTATAAATTCAAGATTCTAGAACATTCATGTTTGAGAAGTGCTTAATATTTCCGTTACAAAGCTTTTAGGAGAATTTTGTATTTTGATCATGTGAAATATAGCAAGGATAACCAAAGGATTTACAATTCCCCAGAACATTGCTCTCACTTAGTTCAGTTCAAAAGACACAAACAGATGTATAGCTCAGAAGAAAGCATGCTAAGATCTAGTACCTGTTCTCAAAGAGTTTACACTTCAACTGGGAAACTTTCAAAACAATGTTTTGATAATTTGATTGTTCAATAATAAAATTGATGATTTCAAAACAGTACAATGATAAGTGCTTTAATAGAGGCACGTACATCAGTGTCCTGTAGGTGCACATAAGAGATACTTAATCTTAGCTGGAATGTGCCGTTTTCTCTAGGAATAGCTTCCTGCATTTTGAAAGAGAGTTCAGTTTGGCTGTCTTGGCTATATACTCTCTAGAAGCTGGAATAATAATGAAGGATGTGCCTCACTGGAAGGTTGGATGACTTGGAAAGCACTGGTAGATACCTCCATGCTAGAGAAGTAACTCAGGAATAGGGCATCACGATTACAGTTGAGGGACTGCAATGCTAACCATGGAGTGGTTTAGCATTTCTGTAATGTTCTTTTTCAGGTAGGATCCTTAGATCAGTATCCTTGTGAAGATTGTGGGCTATATATCAATTTTTTTCTTCTTCACCTTTCCTCCCACCACATGAGTCACAAAAAGACAGGGGGAAGTGAATTAGGGGCAAGGAGATGGTGGGAGTAGAGACTCTAGGAAAAAGTAGAGATATATCTCCATCAACTAAGTTTTGCTTAAGCTTTGAAATATTTGTATTTTACGTATGCTTGATGAAGAGGTTGTAGATACAAGAGGGAAGAGTTTGGGAGAAAATGAGAGTTGCTCCTGCCATAGCAGTGGAGGAACAAGACCTGCTGATGTTGGGCTCTCTAACCTGTAAAGTTTACCTCACTTTGCTGTGAGGGATGTCTGGGGGATGGTAGTCAAAATGTCCAGCATAATGTACTCCCAGTTGGTCTAGAGTCCTAGGCATGATGGACTTGTGTGTTGAAAGGTCACACCACGGCCCAGCTCCAATCAGATGTTAGGTAATGTTGGATAGAAGGACCTGGGCTTCTTTGCACCAGAGTAGAGGTATTCCTTTCCATTTCTTCTTTTCATGGGGCCTTGTCTCTGGCAGGGATTTTCCTGGAACTGGGAGGTTTTGATACCTCTATAAACTAACTTACTGGAAATAATGCTGTTGTGCATCTAAGAAAATATGTTTTTGAAAATGTTGCTCAGTTGTTACTGGTGGTGAGAGATGACATTGTGGAATATTCTAGATATATAACATTCAGTCAGGTTATTGGAAAGGTTAATGAATTACATGGGGGCACACATTTGGTTTGGTGCTAATGGGAAGGTGAAAGTTCAGTTTGATATTTATCTTAAAACCTTTTCTACTTTTGTACCTTTAACTTGAGTAAAAATTGTAATTACAAATAAGCACATGTTAATATAAACCACACAGTAAGGACAGAAGAATTCTAATGGCAAGGAAATTGGTGAAGTTGGGAGTTAAGGAAATTTTCTTAGAGAAAATGAGTCTTTTTTTTTTTTTGAAGCTTTATTGAGGAATTATTTACATATAATAAACAATGTAGCCACAATTTCCATTTCCTGTACTCTTTATTCCTTTGTATAAATTCATTATTTTCATTATTATCAATTTTTTTTCTGCCTGAATTTTTCCTTTAACATTTCTTGTAGTGTGGATCTGCTGGTGATAAATTCTTTCACGTTTTGTGTATCTGAAAAGTCTTCCTCTTAGCTTCATTTTATAGATTTCTTTTTTTTACTGAATATTGAATTCTAGGTTGACAGTGTTTTTCTTTTCTTTCTTTTTTTTTTTTTTTAAGATTTTATTCATTTATTTGACAGACAGGGATCACAAGCAGGCAGAGAGGCAGACAGAGAGAGAGGAGCAAGCAGGCTCCCACTGAGCAGAGAGCCCCATGTGGGGCTTGATCCCAGTACCCTGGGATCATGACCTGAGCCGAAGGCAGAGGCTTTAACCCACTGAGCCACCCAGGTGCCCCAGTATTTTCTTTTCATACTTAAAAATATACTTTAAAAAAATGCTCCACTGTCTTCTCACTTGATCATCCTTATCCTCTCTATATAATGTAACGTATTCTGTTTAACCCTGATATTGAGCCATTTGATCATCATGCACATAGGTGTAGTTTTCTTCAGGTTTCTCATGCCTTGGGGTTCATTGAAACTTCATGGAACTGTGAGTTTATCAAATTTTGAAAATTTTAACCATTATATTTTTGAAAAATATAAAAATGTTGATAAATGTTTCTGTCCCTCCTTTTCAAGTTTGAACATGAGCTACATTTCACTGATGTTCTGTTTCTTCTTCTTTTCTTAAATTCTCTTTTATTTCTGTATTTCCTTTAGGATAGTTTCTATTGCTACTTCTTAAAGGCCACTAATGTTTTCTTCTACAATGTCTAATCAGTATGTATTTTTGTATTTAAATTCAATTAATTAACACATAATGTATTATTTGTTTCAGGGGTACAGGTCTGTGATTCATCAGTCTTATATAATACCTAGAGCTCCTTACAACACATACCCTCCCCAGTGTCCATCACCCAGTTACCCCATCCTTCCACCCTCCTTCCCTCCAGCAACCCTTAGTTTGTTTCCTATGATTAAGAGTCTCTTATGGTTTGTCGCCTTCTCTGGTTTCGTCTTGTTTCATTTTTTTCCTCTCTTCCCCTGTGATCCTCTGCCTTGTTTCTTAAATTCCATATATGAGTGAGATTATATGATAATTGTCTTTCTCTGATTGACTTATTTCACCTAGCATAATACACAGTATGTATTCTGGGTAGTTCCATCCATGTTAGTTCTTTCTCGAAGAAGGTCATAGATGCAGATTGGCATCTATGTTATGTTGCCTTGAACAACTCATTTAACCTTATCAAAGGGTTTTCACATTTATCATCTCACTTTATCCAGATAAAAATTCTATAGCAATTATCATACCAGTTGGGTTAATAAGGAAACCAAGCCATTAAGAGGTCAAATATTATCAAAGGACACATTTTGTTAGCTGAATATCTGAGACTTGAACCCAAATCCCCTGTGTTCTGATCTGTGTTATATCTGTAGGCTATATATAATCTCTTTCCTACTTTGCCCCTTATTATATAAGAAACACAGAATAAAAAAAAGATATTTTAATATTTTTGCTATTAAGTTTGAAAATGCAAAACATACTAGGAAAATAAAACTAATAAAACTGTTAAGCTTTTAAAAGCAAAATAAGTTAAGGGGTGCCTGGGTGGTTTATTTGATTGAATGTCTGACTCTTGATTTTGGCTCAGGTCACAATCTCATGATCTGAGGATGGTGGGATAGAGCCCCAGGTCCGGCTCAACAGGGAGTCTGCTTGAGATTCTCTGTCTCTTCTCTCCCTCTCTCTCTGCCCCTCCTCCCACTCGCAGTCCCCCCTCAAATAAATAGATCTTTAAAAAACGTAAAGTTATTAAAAATAGTTATAATATTTCTGATATATTCCCCCAAAGTTAGGGAAAATGAATTGCTATCAAAGATTAGGTCAACCTAAAGAGATAAAGTACACTAAACAATGATTTTTTAATGTAATTAAAATGTAATGTTAATACACAATGTAATATTAACCTTTCAAAACCTAATTAAAATGCAGTGTAATATTAATCTTTCAAAGTTTAGTTCATATAGACTCTTTTTTTTTTTTAAATTAACAGCTTCTTCTCAGTGATATGTCGAGATTTTTGCTCCCTATTATTTTGCCATGCTATGTCTGGAAATGGAACTGGGTGTGATGTTCTGGTCCTGGACTCTCATTCCTGAGGCCAAGATGTATTAAAGTGGAGTTGGGTTGTTAGCATTAGCTGTACATTGCTTTCTGAAAAGCAAGGAAGGTACTTTGCCCACTGCTGATTCTTCCTCATCTGTGTATTGTGTCTGTTAAACTATTGCTCATGGGCTGGTTAAAATGACATGAGTGCTCACATTTCACATATTACCATCATTCTGATTGTTTTGTTTGTAGGGTTTCAAACTCAGAAATCTTTTCCTTTTTTTTTTTTTTTTTTCAATCGCAGCCTCCTTGCTTCATTCATATACCCTTCAACATTTTATTGCTCCTGAGTTTGCACTTTATCTTTTGGCCTCCTTCCAGTATACTAATTACTAGATAACAAGTCTCCTGTTTTTAGAAAATGAAGGCAAACCCGGTAAAGAGAGAAAGAAAAAGAAAATGAAGGCAAAATTTTAGCTCTTGAGGCACTCACAGTCTACTCTAAAGCAATCACAAGATGGCAATACCATGTGGTAAGAATTTTGTCAGGAGTTGTTATCTCTTTTTATTAGTGTGGTCTTGATTAACCATACGAAACACAAGCAGGGTTTTGAGATTAAGTAGTACAAGTCCTAGTGTATTTCTTTTTTATTGCTATGTAACAAATTACCTCAGAACTTAATGGCTTTAAACAACATTATCTGGAAGTTTCTGTGGGTCAGAAACCTGGGCTGGCTTAGCAGGTCTTCTGTCTCTTCCTCTATGTACTAGATTGGATGTAGCCAAAAAACTAAAAGAAACTGTGGCAAGGTGATAAGCTATAATCGTTTATTGAAAGGCTGTGTGTGAGAAACTCTGTTGGTGTCCCCATTCTTTCACTTGGCCTTCAAAAGGTATGAAATAGGGAGGCAGCCTTAGGTGTTAGCCGGGCTGCTTTACTGAGCTGTGCAGGTTGTGCCCTGCATAACTCCAAGATCATGACCACCAGTGTGAGCAACACATGTTGGATATGTATATAGTGGCAGTGTTTATTGGTTGTATTCTTGCATCTGGATTCAGCACTTCCTTACTAGTGGTGTGGCCTTGACAAGTTATTTAAGGTCTCTAAGCTTTAGTTTCCTCATCTCAAGTACTCAAGATTGCTAGGGGGATTACATGAGAGCCTCCTCCTCCTCATCACTATCACTTACTCAATGCTTATAAAGATCCAGGCACTCCTTTAAGTGTTTTGAAGATACTAACTTTCACAATAACTCCATGAAGAAGGTATCTTTATGATCTCATTTTTACTGATGATGAAACGAAGGCATAGAGAGGTTAAGTATTTTACCTAAGGTAACAGAGCTAGGAAATGGTCCAACTCCAGAGTCTTTTTAACTTTTACACCATACTGCTCATTCTGGAGTTAAGATCATATCATAGTGGCCAGCACTTAGTACCTGCTCATTATTAACTCTTATTTACCTTCATTTTGCTAATGGGAAAACAAAGACTCTGAATCTAGGCCATCAAGAAAAGGATGCATTTTATATCATGTAACTCTGAATAAAGGATTGGAAATATGTAATATATTTTAGAATGTTTCCATTGAATTTATTGAAGTAGAATCAGTTTGATACTACAGTAGGTAAGCGTCAGCTACCTGGAAAATTGATTTATATTGCACATCTCCTTCCTGAGCTCTGTCAGTTAAATGAAGTATGGCTATGTAAAGTAAAAAAGATAGTGAATGCAATAGCTTTGAATGTTTAGCTACAAATGGACCTCAGCAATTTTAGTTTAGTTTTCTGCATCTTGCCAGAAATATAGAATGTTCTGTAACTCATGAAATGAATCGCATTAAAGGAATGTGATCCATGAAATATACCTCTGTTTTTAAAAACGTATATATACCCATCCATTAGTTGTACCTTTTCCATATAGGGGTGTGTGTGAGTATGTGTGTATGTGCATATATATGTGTATGTATATCAAAATTATTAATCATATACTTTATTTATGCTGCTGTTATCAAGGAATAGAGAATGGAACTGATAGATGAAATGTCATGTCATAAAGAAAACAAGCATTTTCCTTGTAAGGACGTATCAACCACCAGCAAAGTAGGTACTGTTATAAATTTACGTTCTTCATTCTAAGTTGGTTCTCAACAGTGCTTTGGAAAACAGACCAATCTTTTATATTTCTGTAATGACCTCCCTGTCTTCACCTTACAAAATATCTTAACTAAACTTTCTTATTATTTTGTAAGATTTTATTTATTTATTTTAGAGAGCTAGAGAGTGTGAATGGGGGGAGGGCAGAGGACGAGGGAGAGAGACGGAATCCCAAGCAGACACTGTTCTGAGCACAGAGCCCAACATGGGGCTAGATCCCAGCACCCCGAGATCATGACCCGAGGCAAAATCAGGAGTTGGACGCTCAACCAACTGAGCCACCCAGGTGCTCCAACATTTTTAAATTTTTGTCCATCTTTTCTTCCTCCTTGTTTTATGTGTATCTAAATGATAATATCTACTTTATACTGTTGAAAAAGTTCATAAGGCCATTTACTGAATTCAGTCAAACAAAGTGATCATTGGAGGAGTCAGAACTACTTGTGTTTAGATACTTGTTCTGTTATTTACCAGGTAGGAGACTGGGGCAAGTCCTTTAAATTCTATAAATTTCATTTTTCTTCTATGTAAAATGGGAACAAAGTGGTAGCTATTTTGATATATTAGGTATATTAGGATGTCCTAAGGATTAAATTATAATCCATACAATAATCCATATAAAACTCTTAGTTTTATGCCTGGCAAGTAAGTCAATAAATGTTACTTGTTATCATTAATATTATTATTGTTATAATATTATATTTTTGTTAATAATATTATTTATTGGTTCTGTTTTAGGTGCTGAGAGCTTCCAAATCTGTACCATTAGTGCAGATATCTTTTCTGGGATTCAGGACTGCCTAAACCCCACATCTAGCTTTCAGTGATCCATCTGCTTAACTCCATTTGTCTTGCTGTTAGCTTTCCTCATGACTTGGACCAAACTCTGGGAGAGCAATGGCATTCACTTTGCCTAATAGAATTGTGAATAGACTCTTTAATATTCCAGGCACTTTCAGTTATTAGAACTGTTCTATTTCAGCCTTTAACATCTCAGGCTTGTATATTTTAAGACTTCCCTCTCAAACTCTATTCAAAGCTCTCTCTTTTCTTAAAAGCACAGCTAGGACTATCTGGTTGGTCTTCAGTAACTTAGAACAAAGTTTCCACATCGAACTTCCTCTTCTAGGTACTAGCTCCTCTCTTAGGTTCTGGTGGAGAGGAGGGAGTGGGGAAAAACCCAAGCCTTTACTTATTGAATTGAGAGTGGAAGCAATTACTTGTAATTGGTAAGAGGTTTCTCTGGCTGCCATTGGTCGTTTCTGTCATGGGTTGTAGAGGACCTTGTTCGGATTCCCTGATGATTCTTTGACATGGGAGATAAGCTCTGGTTTATTATTTCCATTTCCTGTACCCTTAGCTTCTGGCTAGATAGCATCTTACTGCTGAGGTGTCTCTTGGGAGAAGTTCCTGCAAAGAGAGGCTGAAACTCAACTCCTTTTGAGGTGTCTACTTGGCTCGGCCTTAACACTATGAGTGCCGTTTCATTGCTTCATCTTTTAGCCTTGTCTTCTTTCTCTCTTCCCAGCTAATGGTTACCCAGTGGTAGAGTCTGTTGGTTCCCAACTGGAACAAAATGTTTTTCTCCTTTTTTGGTAGAAATCCTACTATTGTAAAAGGGATTTTTATGAAGCTGCCCGTTCCCAGTGGATTTCGGAAGGAGAAGCATTCATGTAGATGTATTGGGAAAGGAAAAGAAAGTTATCTTCTCCTTGGATACTGCACGCAATTCACTCTCTCCTCCCCATCTTTTATGTGTTTTCACTGTTAGAGAAGATGATCATTGAGTGTGGTAGAGAAGATTTTGGATTCTTGCCTCCCATTCGGCCTTGAAGATATGTGTGAGCCCAAGTGCTGATGAATTTCTGAGCTTATAATGTAAGAACTTTGTATGTTTTGTGTATGATTTTGAGCCTTTGCTGTAATTCTTAGAACACAGAACAAAATCTCAAACAAACCTCCTGTTATACTCTACTAAATTTAAATACCAGAAATCTGGGACCATTATTTTCCTATTCTCATTTTATGTATTTATTTTTGTGTTTTTAAACTTTTAATTGCAGCTTAGTTAACATATAACATATTAGTTTCATGTATACAACAGAGTGATTTGATTTATATACATTATATATGTGCATATATAATGTATATATATAATTATATATACTTTGAAAGGTTCACCATAAGAAGTGTAGTTACCGTGTGTTAGGTACACAAAGTTATTGCAGTATTATTGACCATATATCCTATGACATGCCTTTCATCCCTGTGATTCAGTCAATTTATAACTTGACGTTTTTACCTCTTTATCCTCTTCACCTATTTTGTCCATTCCCTGACTCCCTCCCCTTTGGAAATTACTAGTTCTCTATATTTATGAGAATGTTTCTCTTTTGTTAATGTTTGTCTTTTAGATTCCAAAAATAAGTGAAACTGTATGATATTTGTTTTTCTCTGAGTTATTTTACTTGACATAATACTCTCTAGCCATCTGTGTTGTCATGAATGGAAAGATTTCACCCTTTTTTAATGGCTGAGTAATATTCCATTATGTATATATGTCACATCTTTATTCATCTATTGATAGACTCTTAGGTGGCTTCCATATCTCGGCTATTGTAAGTAATGCTGCAGTAAACATAGAGGTGCATTGATTTTTTCAAATTAGAGTTTTCATTTTTTCCTGTTCTCATTTTATACCTACAGTGTCTCACATAGTATCTACAAGATTGTAGGTATTCATTAAATATTTGTTGAATGAATGAAAATCCAAACAGGACACCTAGAAAAGCTGATCCTAAACTCTTTGGCACACAATAGGGAGAGAAGACATCATCTTGGAAATAGGTACCCAGAAAAATTGCTATCAACATCTTAATACTTTCAAACATATAAATTTCTTGAATTGATCCCTTTGATACCATTGTGTTTATTGTGTGCATTTCTATACTTTCATGCTTTGGTTTTGCTTTCTATCTATTAGTTAAATAATTACTTTATAAAAATTGTGGGGATATATTTAAAACTTTACTGTGCTTCTACAGAGTTCTGCTATAATATAAATACTATGGAATGATTTCAGATCTACTCAGAATTATTAACAGTCATGGTCTAAGAAATGTTTTTATTTTTCTTCATTCTTTTCCCAGTCATCTTAAAATGATCCCCTCTGCATTTAGGTGATTTTGTTAAGAGTTTTGTACTCATTTTAAAATGCCAGATTCTTTTTCTAATCTTTAAAATTTCTTTACTGGAAACTTGATTTCCAAGCAAAGTATTCAAGAGAAAATCTAAATTTAAATTCAGTCTGTCAGATAAATATGAATAAAATTTGGTAAAAAGTAGTGAGTGCTGTTCTTAATATTTCCCTAAAAAACTTGGGGATTTTGCTGGGTTCTCAAGTAGATTTACCTGAGAGATTAGCCATGAGCCATTTTAAGGTACATGAGCTTGATCACTTGATATGAACAAATCCCCACATATCTTTGTTAAAAATACAAAGAAAAATAATCATAATGTTCTGTTCCAATATATTTCAATAATGTTTGGAATAGGAAAAAAGACATAACCTTTTTTTTTTTTATTTTATTTTTTATGAACATATATTTTTATCCCCAGGGGTACAGGTCTGTGAATCGCCAGGTTTACACACTTCACAGCACTCACCATAGCACATACCCTCCCCAGTGTCCATAATCCCACCCCCCCTCCTGACCCCCCTCCCCCCATCAACCCTCAGTTTCTCACAAGACATAACCTTTTTAAGAAGTCCTGTTTAAAAAGTTGCTCAGAGTTTACAAAGATTGTTAAAAAAAATAACTTGCACACTAAATTTATTGCACACAATAAATTGCTTGACTATTTCAGGTTCTTATAGGGATTGGGCTTAGTGAGGCAAGTTACCAGGGAAACCTTTTCCTCACTGGGAAAGGATAATTGTGCACTATCCATCCATGCGTAGCAAGGCTATAATCTTGCTCTACTTTTATTTCATCTAGGTTAGCCACAGAAGAACAAACATCGTAGAGACTAGATGCTAAGAATGCCGAAGGGTAAAAGTAATTTTTATAACCTTAAGTTGATTATTCATATTAATAACAGTATGAATAGTAGTACTGATATTATTAATAAAAATAAACATAAATCACTCTATATTTTAAAAACTGCACTCTCTTAAATAGGTCTTTTTGAGACACTATTGTCACAGCCTCATCTTAGAGATGAGGAAGTTACAGTCAAGTGCATGGCCCCTGACAAATAGGAATTAAGTAGGAGCCTGAAAGTTGTACCCAGCCTCTTGATGCCAGAATATTTACCTTTCATGTATCACCCATAAAGCAAATTCCCGGTCTTTCTAGTGAGAGGATGCAGAGGTAGGTTTAGCATGAATTAAAGGAAGCATAGTTTTAGGGCCTCTCACTTACCTGGGCTCATTCCAAAGTCTTGGGAGAGGCCCTCACAGTGTTCACATATTTTTGTAAAATTTTGTAGTATTTTTTTAAAAGTAAATCTATAATCAGTCTTTCCATTGTATCTTTACCTTTGTTGTATTTCCCCTTGTTTTGGCTTGGCGTTCCAGTAGCTGTGGGTAGTTTTGGAATCTGGCTTAGAGGATGTTGATTTGGCAATACACTTGGTTTAATGAGATTTATTTATGTGATTTTATTTATGTGATTTGCATTTACTCCTCCCATAGTTAAACCATTGCCATCCATGCTGATGTAGAGATGTTTTCTAGGAATATTACTATAGCCTGTTGTGTTGACTCAATCAGGATTGAAACATAAAAATGCAGCATAGATAGTTATTTACTACCAATTTATTCATAGTACAGCTTCAGCACCTAAAATATATGAGAAGAGGAAGATAAACAGAATAGTTCAGAGCCAGAAGCGAATTTGTAGAAAATTCTTCCAAGTATCATATGAGTAAAATATAAGTAGAGAGATGGATTCTCATCAACACCTAGTCAAAATAGCTCTCTTCTTGATAGAGGTTTCCCCAAATGTGACAACAATCTTAAAATTTTTCATGTCCTTACTAATGACAAATTATGAAGCTGAAAGTTAATTTAGTAAAGGAAGTTAATTAATAGAAATATGCCATCTCCTGATTTTATATTTTTGGTATTGCAACTTAATACAATTTGTAATTTTTTGTGATTTATATTTTCATTCTGAATATTTTTTATTTTATTTTTTATTTAAAAAATTTTTTAAAGATTTTATTTATTTATTTGACAGAGAGAGAGAGCAAGCAGGGGCAGCAGCAGAGGGAGAGGGAGAAACAGACTCCCTGCTGAGTAGGGAGCCTGATGTCGGGCTCAGTCCCAGGATTCTGGGATCATGACCTGAGTGGAAGGCAGATCCTGAACTGACTGAGCCACCCAGGTGGCTCTCTGAATATTTGTATAGAGGACTTTGTATGTATAATTTTATGTAATTTTTTTTAAAGGGGCTCCTTTTCCCCAAATTGTTTTAGATTAAGACCTCATAAAGCTGGATCTTCCACTGAAGTATGTATGCCCAGGAATACTTGTGGAATGAATAAAAATCTCCATGAATTGGTTTTGATACCAAAGTGATTTGATACTCTGAAATTCTGACCATAAGGAATTGGTGGATTTTCTCTTCCAAACTGGGAGATAGGAGATAGCTCTGTATTTTATGAATCTTGTGCTCTGTATAGATTTATTATATTTCTTTTTAAAAAAGATTTTATTTTTGTTTATTTGAGAGAGAGAGAGAGAGTGAGTGCAAGAGTGGGGTGAGGGACAGAGGGACAGAGGGAGAAGCAGATTGTCCACTGAGCAGGGGGCCCGATGTGTGGCCGGATCCTGGAACTCTGGGATCATGGCCTGAGCTGCAGCAGATGCTTAACTGACTGAGCCACCCAGGTGCCCAAAGATTTATTATATTTCTATTCTAGTACCTTCCTAAAACTAACTACTTGCATTCTATAGTCCCTCCTCTAGCAACTTAGCTTTTTACCTTCATTGGATATCAAACAGAATCTTTATTTTTAAAACCCTATGCTCATCAAGGTGATGCAAATGGATTGTTTTAGACTGGGAAGGATTCCAAAGGAAGTGGTTCACTCTGGGAGAGATGTTAGACCTTGAGTTTGGGTGTCACAAATGATGGAAGGCTGTAAGGAGAGTCATCTTGTTTCCCCTAAACTCATTTTTTGGAAATGATGGTTCTTCCATAAAGCTGAGATGATTGTGACACTATAAGTTGTAGTTTGAGATACTTATTAATAGTTTCCGAAGTCCTGGAGTGCCTGGGTGCCTCAGTCAGTTAAGCATCTGCCTTTGGCTTAGGTTGTGATCCCAGGGTCTTGGGCTCTGTTCAGTGGAGAGCCTGCTTTCCCTCTCCTTCTGCCTGCTGCTTCCCCTGTTTGTGCCCTTTGGCTCTCTCTCTCTCTCTTTCTGTGTCAAATAAATAAATAAAGTCTTAAAAAATTAGTTTCTGAAGTACTGAGTTATCACACAGTGGATAGAAACATTAGTGTATTAAGGGGTGCTTGGATGATTGGACTGTTCACATCACAGGGGAATCATCTAGATTGAAGACCATAGTAGACTCCTTTTTCCTAATTAGCCGAACTATATAATCACACCATCTCATCACTCCAACTGAAGACTTTTGTATATATAATGACATTAAAATAGTAATTCTCAAACCATGGGAAACATTTTAGAAATACAAATTCTCAGGATTACTAATCAATAACTCTAGGGAGCAATGCCATAGAGCAAATTTATATGTATTACATATGGATTCGAAGTATTTCACACAAGTGGGGAATACGAAGGTCTGCTGGGCCTCACAAAGGATGGGAAACGGAAACGGAAAAGCCATCAGGAGACAAGGCAATGACACAAACACTTTCTAGATACAGAATAGCACAGTCTGTCCTGGCTTTGCTCTGTGAATTTGAATTTTTCCTTATTTAAAGATTTTTTCTTTTTCTGCTTCTCTATATATATGGCTAAAAAGTAGCTGTCCTTTTGTTCCACAAGAGCTCAGGTAGTTAACAGAGATTGACTATGAATCTGAAACCCAATTTTAGGAGAAAGATTTGATTGCCTCCATTTAGAAGTTTGGGCTGACATGATCATATGGGATAGACAGTGCTGTAAGGGGCCTTACACTTGTGTGTAATGTGTCAGTTCCCAGAAAAGGGGCTCATGTAGCTATCTACACAGTAAACATCAGGATGCAATAGACTGAAGACTATTAATATTATGGATTATATTTCTAGTTTTTATTAAATTTCTTGCCTACAGTTTCTTTTGTACCTTGACTAAATCTTGTGCACATTTCCATATGCTTGGGTATATGAAAATAAATCAAGTTTGGCAAGGAAGTTAAATTTCTGCTGGAGTAAGAGGTAGTTGGAAGTCTGACTTTTATACTGGGATTTTTATTGCCTGCTTAAGACATAAATTGTATTTCCTCCAAAGATCTGAAATAACAGCTTAATAAATAACTACTAATATTGCAGTTCAAGCATTTTAATTAGGCATCTTTAACTTCCACTACTGTAATAGTTAAGTAATGTATGATGCAGTAAGCCTGTTTGGTTGCAAAATTGGAAGCTTTCCAGTAATCTAAGCAACATTTCAAGTGAATTTAATTTTAACTCAGACTCTAGGTATCTAAGAATTATTTTTACTAATATCTAAAAATAATCACAGATTTGTTACACTTTCAATCTTTGTTTGGTTTCTTTATTATTAGCACACATGGTTATTTCCAAGTCTAGGTTTTTATTAATTATTTCCTTAAAGCTAATTATGGTGAATTCTCAGTTCCATGCAGTAAGATGAGGTCTCTGATCACAAAGATCTCAGGCAATAAACCAGAAGTTGGCCAGTGTTTTCATTTAAGGGCCAGAGTGTAAATATTTTAGGTATTATGGACCACAAATAGTGACATAGTCTTTTCCTTCTCCTCTTCCCCATTTTCTTTCTCTTCTTCCTCCTCCTTTTGTTCATTGTCCTCCTCTTCTTCCTTCTTTGTAACCTATTCTTAGCTCAGGAGTCATATAAAAACAGGCTGCAGGCTGAGTTTGGCCCATGAGCTATAGTTTTTGACCCATGATTATAATTCAGAAAGGCACTAGAAAGTGATTGAATTTTCTGTCTTCAAAGTGTCATGAATTATCAGTCACCCTTTTGTGATCAAATTATATGATCAGATTGTGGTGCAGAAAGAGGGTAAAACATGCAGAGTAAGGGAAGGGAGAACAAATTGATAAATGACTTCAGAATTAACAATAGAGAAGATATTTATAAGCATCTCTGTTGTGCCAGATACTAAATAAGTATATGTTTTTCACTTAATCTTCCAAACCACACTGGTAGGTTTTTTAATATCCTTTATAGATAAGAAAACAGATGTGAATAGGTAACGTTACTAAATACCTTAAACTATTTGTCAAGATTCAATCTCAAGTATGTTAGCCCACATAAAACCCATCTTCTTTATGATATACCACATTATGATGTTTCATAGAGTCAGGAATATTATATACATCACCACAGATTTGTAAATATTAAAAAAAAACCCTGCATTCTAAAAGCATCTTATAGCAGGACCTGGGTGGCATAGTCCATTAAGTGTCTGTCTTGTTTCGACTCAGGTCATAAACTCGGGGTCATGAGATCGAGCCCTGCATTGGACTCCTCGCTCAGTGTGGAGTCTGCTTGAGATTCTCCCGCTCCCTCTGCCCTGCCCCCCCCACATGGGCTCTCTCTCTCTCTCTCTTTCTAATAAATAAATAAATCTTTTAAAAAAATAAAAGCCTCTTATAGAATTGCTAAAGTATTAAAAGAATTTTACAGATATTTATTAGAGTCAATATGTGCAAATAAACTCAAACTGCTTAGAAATAACATTTCTTTAATGGTAACATATTGTTCTTTTATAATACATACAGTTTGAAAGTTCCAAAGTTCTAGTCCTAATAGATGAAATAATGCATTGCCCAAAGTGTTCATACACCTGTTCCCTTTATCCATATCAGTACACTTATAATCACAATGTATTCATGAAATATGCAAGATAAATGTGGAACTATTGTTTTACTCTATTTTCTGAGGCACTGGTACATGAAGGAGCTGAAATGAACTTGCTTAGTCAGTGGTGAAACTAAGACTGTGATTAGAATTATATACATACCCTTAAGCTAATGGGTATTTTACTAGATTGCCTCTTGTGTGTTGCTTTATGTTTTAGGGAGAGCATTTTCCTTATTTCTAATGAATATACAGCTGGACCTACTTTTCTCAAATTAGCTTATCATCAAGGCTATTATTCCATAAAAGTGAATCAGATGTTACTTAAATCTAGCTTGATTACAGATTCTCCCCACAGTTTTATTCAATTGCTTAACTCTAAACATTATGCCATCAAACCATTTAATTTGACCATCTCCAAAAGTTTTATTTAAATTGTTTAATATTATGGGAATTAAATAACTCATTACCCAAACCATAAAAGGGAGGTCATAACACAATAATAATGTTACCATATGAATATTATTTTTTTGAAGTCTCCAACATGCTAATAAAATACTATATCAACTCTTAACATAGCTTTGTGAGATACAGTAGCTACCAGCATATCTGGACTTTATATATGAAGAACTCATAGTCGTGTATTGATTTGCATTAAGCATAAAAATAACTCAAAATGTTTCATGGCTTAATGCTCTGTCATAGAACAAGAATGTCTTGGTCTGTTTGGGTTGCTATAAAAGAATACTATAAACTGGGTGGCTGAAACAACAAATGTTGTGCCTCACAGTTTTGGAAGCTGGGAAATCCGAGATCAAGGCACTGAGAGATTTCTGGTAAGAGCCTGCTTCCTGATTCATAGCCAACCATCTTTCTGTTGTGTCCTTATAGGCAAAAGGAGCAAGGGAGCTCTCTAGGGTCTCTGTTTTAAGGGCACTAATCTAGTTCATGAGGGTGGAGCTTAATTACCTTTTGAAGGCCCCACCTCCTAATACTATCACATTGGGGATTAGGGTTTGTTTTTTTAGACATAATGTTATTGTACACTTAGTAGACTATAGGATAATGTAAACAAAATTTTTATATACATTGGGAAACCAAAAACTTCATTTCACTTGCTTTATTATGGTATTTGTTTTATTGTAGTGACCTGGAACTGAGCCTGTGTATCTCTGAGTTATGCCTGTATTTATTTTCTTTACTTTTACTTTGTGTCTGTGCAAAACTCATTTTAGGAATCTTATTAAGAAAATAGGGGTGCCTTGGAGGCACAGTTGGTTAAGCCTCTGATTCTTGGTTTTGGCTTATGTCATAATCTCAGAGTTGTGAGACTGAGCCCCACATTGGGCTCCGTGCTCAGCATGGGGTCTGCTTGGGTTTCACTCTCCCTCTGCCCCTCCCCACTCCACTTTCTCTCTCTCTCAAATAAATAAATAAATCTTAAAAAAAAAAAAACCAACTAAATATGATAAACTCAAAACAAGTTACCAAAGACAAAGAAATGGACATATAAATAAGGAAGGAAGAAGTCTACAGAGTTTCTGTGAGTCAGGAATTCATGAACATCTTAGCTAGCTTGAAATCTCTAGCAATGTTGCAGTCGGGATATCTGACATCCTCTGAAGGCATAAATAGGCTGGAAAATCTGCTTTCAAGATAACCCACTCAAATGGCTAGAAAATTGCTACTGGTTGTTGGTGGGAGGCCTCAGTGTCTCCTTATATGAACCTCTTCAAAGTCTGGTTTGTTGTTCTTATTACAATCTGGGTGGTTATCTTCCCCACTGGTGAGTGATTTTAAGACCACAAGGCAAAAGCAGCAATGCGTTTTATGACCCAGCCTCGAAAGCCACACATTGACACTTCTGTTATATTCTGTTACAAGTGAGTCAACCAAACTAGCTCATATTTGAAGGAAGGAAAATTAAGCTACAACTTTTGATGGGAGAGGGATCAAAGAATTTTCAAATATATTTAAAAATCATTATATTGTTTTTTGAAGATTTTAAATACTTCTTACAATTTGAAAAATCAATGAGCTCAGGTTAAGAAGAAATTAAATTAAAAAAAAAAATTATCCCTGGGGCGCCTGGGTGGCTCAGTGGGTTAAAGCCTTTGCCTTCAGCTCAGGTCATGATCCGGGGTCCTGGGATTGAGCTCCGCATCGGGGGTCTCTGCTCAGCAGGGAGCCTGCTTTCCCCTTTCTCTCTGCCTGCCTCTCTGCCTACTTATGATCTCTCTCTGTCAAATAAATAAATAAAATCTTTAAAAAAAAAAATTATCCCTGAAGTGAAGGTCATGTGTCTAATAACAAAAGATAATAGAAACTATTGAAAACATAGTAAGAGTGGGAGACACAAGCAAAATGAATTGTAAATGAACAAGTAATTAAAAAGGATTTGTGGTAAATTGAATAATGGCCCCAAAGATATACAGATCCTAATCCCTGGAACCTGTGAATGTTACCTATTACGGCAATGGTGACTGCAGATGCGATTAAGTATCTGAAGATGGAGAGATGGTCCTGGTAGTCCCTAAATGTAATCACAGTTGTCCTTTTGGGAAGAAGGCAAAGAGAGATTTGGCTATGGTGACAGAAAAGTAGAAGGTGATGTAATGACAAAGCAGAGATGGATTTTAAAGATGTTATGTTGTTGACTTTGAAGATGGAAGAAGGGGCCATAGTTCAAGGGATGGAAGAAATGCAGATCTAGAAGTTGGAAAAGGTAGGAATACAGATTGTCCTCTAGAGCTTCCAAAGGGAGCACAGCTCCCTCCACACCTTGGTTTTGCCCAGTGAAACTCACTTTACACTTCTGACCTCTAGAACTATAAGCAAATACATGTTTATTGTTTTAAGCCATTAAGTTTGTGGTAATTTTTTACAGTAACTATAGGAAAAATAACAAAGGATTGGCAAGAAATTTGTGTGGAAGAGAGGCAAAAGGAGAATTCCAAGTACGCATAATTGTTCTGACTGAAGAATAGAACTGGAAAGATTGAAAAATATAGCTTAAGAAATGTTTTTAGAACTAAAATATTTGAAAGAAAACCTAAAATATTTGAATCAAAAATTAAAAAGTAATATTATATCCTAAAAAAATTGTCACAAAAAATCCCATATCAGGATTTTAGTCATTCCAACAGTCTTTACATTTTAATTGGCATGTGTGTACTCATTATATTTAATCTAATCTTCAGTATATTTGGATTTAAGTCTACTGTCAGCTATTTATTTCGTATTTGTGGCATCTGTGTTCTTTTTCCTAAATTTTGACCTTAGATTATGTGTTTTAATATTCTCTTTTATCTGTATTATTGCCTTCTGACTGTACTTTTTTGCAACAGCTCTAGAGTTTAAAATATTTAAAATTTATCATAGTTCACCTTCAAGTAATATTAGACCACTGCATAAATAGTATGAAAACCTTACAATGATATACTTTAATTCCCCCTCCTTTGTGCTTTTTCTTTTGTCATGTATATTACTTCTACATTTGATCATAATCCCTATGATATGTTGCTATTATTTTGCTTGCATTATTCAATTATCTTATAATTTTTTATGACGAAAAATATCTTTTATATTTTGTTTGACATTTACTGTATGCCAACAATAAAGAAAATATTTTGTGCACACAGGAAGACAGGTTAAGTTATCCAAGGACAAAATATATCAAGTTGGCCACAGTCTTCCCAGTAACATATAATATAGGAAGATTGTGATCTTAGACTTATACATCAGTCCAAATATCATTTAAATATAAATAGAACAAATATTTTTGAATTTACATAAACAAGAAACTATAAAAATTAGCCACATTTCAAAAAAAGCCAGAAAAAGTTCTTTAAGTGGAAAATTAGATATTTGATATTAGAGATAAAATAGATGAGTTTAAATAGCTTAGGGAGCTGAAGGATCTGAAGAAGTCAAAGAAAGTAAAACAAAAAGTGAATAAGTAATGCAAAATAGTGAGGAGAAACTAAGATATGTGGAAAAATGAGAAGGTCTAACGATATCTAATCAGGGTTCTAATTTTTCAAAACAAAGGAAAAACATTTAAAGCAGCCAGAGAGAAAAAGAATGGTTATTTACAAAGAAATTATAACTGGTCTGACAAGTGACTTCTCAATTGCAGCAAGGGAAGCCATAAGGCAGTGGAATAAAATTTTCAGACTGGAGAGAAAATAATTGTCATTATGGAATTTGTAAGGTATATAAAGAGAGAGAGAGAAAACTTACTATTAACCTCTTAATAAAGAAACTTTAAAAGATATGTGTCATGTGGTATTTGTCTTTCTCCAACTGACTTATTTTGCTTAGGATAATATTTTCTAACTCTATCCATGTTATTGCAAATGGCAAGATTTTGTTCTTTTTTATAGCTGAGTAATATTCCATTGTGTATGTATACCACATCGTTATTGGTGGACACTTGGGTTGTTTCCATAATTTAGCTATTGTAAGTACTGCTGCTATGAACATTGGGTTGCTTGTATATCTTTGAATTAATGTTTTTGTATTCTTTGGGCAAATATCTAATATCTAAATATCTTGGTGTAATTGCTGTATCATAGGATAGTTCAATTTTTAACTTTTTTTAAAAAAAGATTTTATTTATTTGACACACAGAGAGAAAGTTCCTTATATATTTTGGATACTGACCAAAACAGACTCTTTTTTTTTTTTTTAATTTATTTATTTCACAGAGAGAGATCACAAGTAGGCAGAGAGGCAGGCAGAGAGAGAGATAGAGGAGGAAGCGGGCTCTCCGCCAAGCAGAGAGTCCGGCGCGGGACTCGATCCCAGGACCCTGAGATCATGACCTGAGCTGAAGGCAGAGGCTTTAAACCACTGACCCACCCAGGTGCCCCAAAACAGACTCTTAACTATAGAGAATTGATAGCTACCCAGAAAGGAGGTGGGTGGGAAATGTGCAAAATAGGTTATGGAGATTAAGGAATTCATTTGTTGTGGTGAGTACCCAGTATTGTATGGAAATGTTGAATCACTATATTGTACACCTGAAATGAATATACCACTTTATGTCAACTAACTGGAATTTAAATAAAAACTTAAAAAAGAAAAAAAATAGCTTGTTATAAAAAAGAAACACAAGAGGTTAATTGAATGTAAAAAAAATTATTTTAATAAAAGTTATGTTTCAGTCAAAAATAATGAGAGAAGGTGTGAAATGAGAGAAGAAAATAGTAAACATGTGAGTAAATATATGAATGTCCAAATTGTGAGGTTATAAAAAGATGAAACTACTAGAAATAAAAAAAAAACAACCCTGAACTTTGGGATAATAGAATTCAAAAGATAGTGATTTTAGTTAAAATATTTTAAGCTTATATGCTTTTTCCTTAAATCCTAGTTTTGATGTTAAAATTTCTAAAATTGTTGTTTAAATAAAGTGGAGTGTTTAACTTTAAAACCAATGCAAGGAAAAAGTGGAAAGAATAAAAGAAATAATAATTAAATTTCTATAATTAAATTACAGAAACTAAATCTATTCAAAACAATGTAGGAAAGAAGAAAAAAATAAAATCATATAGAAAAAGTAAAAGAAAATTATAAAACAGTAAATGTAAATGGACTCAATTTTCCAGGTAAAGAGAAAAATTTTCAGACTAGAGTTAAAAAAATATTAGAAAAATTTATGGTAGGCAAATGTAACTAACATAAAGCTAATTAAACTCTTTTAATATAATGGCTATATTGAGTAATCAGTATTTATGGAGTATAATCAAGAAACCAACTTTACTTTTGTTACTCACAGTTTTTTAAATACCTGCTCAGTGATTTAAAGGGGTTACTTTTTCCCTGTTACTCAGTGACAATTCTAGACCCCATAACTTTTTTGTTTACATTTAGAAAATAATTCCAAGATTATTACAAACAGATTCCTTTCCAAACATTATTGACACTTCCATAATCACTGAAAATTTTAGCTGTTATTGGATAGTCTTTGGGAGAGGAGCTATATTGGAGTTGGAGAAGAAGTAAAGGGTATATCCAAATTTTTATTTGACTGATTTAACCATAAATTGGTGTTTAAGCCCAAATGATACTCAGACCAGAGTGTGTCTGTTGTGGAGTCCTCCCATGGCTACTTTGGACATTTTTGCCCATCAAACTACAACTTTCTTGGTGGGCAATGCCCCTTCGTCAGATGATGCCCTTTTATCATGTGCCCTGGTAATACTTTTCTCACTGTCTTTTTGTTATGATCATCTTATCCTAGCAATAAGCTGTCTTAACTAGTGACCTTTAAAAATGATCCCATACCGATATTCTAACCATGAATTTCACATCTCACCCTTGGAATTCAAGTACCTTTGTAAGAGATAAATTATTAAAGCTGCAGATTTCCTTCCTTCTTTTCTTTTTTTTTTTTTTTTAACTTTATCAGACATGAAGTTCTTCTCAAGCAGTTCCAAAACAGTAGGATAGTGACAGATGCCAGCTTGTCTTCCATAGTTTTGGCTGGTAGGGAAGCTCCCAAATGGATCCCAAATGGATTTAGAGATTATTATTTACAGCATAACAGGAAGCATGAGCTCCATGTTCGCATCAGTTTCCCTTTTCCTCCAAGTTTTAAAGAAGTGATCTGAAAGTGGATCCAGGTGGATTCTGGGACCAGCTGAGGAGCACTGATCTTAGAAAACCTCCAATCTTGTTAGAGACTGCTGGTAAATCTACCCATCTTTCCCTCAGAAGAGAGACCTTATCTTTATTATCATGGTTTCTGTCTTTATTATACATAAATGTAAATAAATTTTCTCCTGAGTCTCTGTGTCTGTCCTGCCAGGGCCACATGAAAAACATTCTTGAAAAAATACTCGTGGAGCAAATGGGCTGTTAATGCCTAGACGTGTAAATATGAAAGATACATGGAGAATTGTTTCTAACATTTTTTTTTCTGTCTGTGGTGATAGCAGAAGGTTGACTCCTAGCAATACAATGAATACCTCGTTCTTATTAAATCCTATCATCACTTATGCTATGTTTTGATCCTCCATGTGAGCAAATGATTTTTAAAATATGAAACAAATTCTCAGATCCATCATTTGAAAATCTAGTCTTGCTGTGTCCTTTACTTTGGAATTTTCTATCTGTTGCATGTTGATGCCACACCAAAAAGCTTTCATCTAAGCTGCCTGCTACTTAACATATCAGACAAGATAGAATTTAAGACAAAGCAGTATTAGGAAAAATAATATACCTTGATAAAAAGCTTCTTTTCACTATGAAAACTTAAAATTCGAAAGTTGCATGCACCTAATATCTAGTTTTAAATATATATGAAAAATTATCACATCTGCGAGAAACATACATACATACAAACAAACAGACAAACATACCATCCTGTTGGGAAATATTAAAATTTCCAACTCATTTTATGAGGCTAGTAAGACTTTTTTTTTTTTTTTAAAGATTTTATTTATTGATTTGACAGAGAGAGATCACAAGTAGACAGAGAGGCAGGCAGAGAGAGAGAGAGAGAGAGAAGCAGGCTCCCTGCCGAGCAGAGAGCCCAATGCGGGACTCGATCTCAGGACCCTGAGATCATGACCTGAGCCGAAGGCATCGGCTTAACCCACTGAGCCACCCAGGCGCCCCTAGTAAGACTTTTGATACTAAAAACCAATGAGGGGCACCTGGCTGGCTCATTGGGTTAAGCCTCTGCCTTCCGCCCAGGGTCCTGGGATCAAGCCCTGCATTGGGCTCTCTGCTTGGCAGGGAGCCTGCTTCCCCACCCCTCTCTGCCTGCCTGTCTGCCTACTTGTGATCTCTCTCTGTCAAATAAATAAATAGAATCTTTAAAAAAAATTAAAAACCAATGAGAGAAAAGAAATTATAAGTGTATTTCACATAAAAACACACAAAACAAATAAATATTAGGGAATAGAATTAGAAGCTAATCCATCACTGTGAAATTGGAATTATAAGTATACAGAATTAGAATTAGAAAATCAGTGTATCTTTCTCTAATAATTTAAAGGACAAGCATGATATAGTCATCTCAAGATTTTCTTTTAAAGATTTTATTTATTTATTTGACAGAGAGAGACACAGTGAGAGAGGGATGACAGGCAGGGGGAATGGGAGAGGTAGAAGCAGGCTTCCCGCCAAGCAGGGAGCCTGATGCTAGGCTTGATTCCAGGACCCCGGGATCATGACCTGAGCTGAAGGCAGATGCTTAATGACTGAGCCACCCGGGCGCCCCTCATCTCAAGATATAAAATATAATTGAAAAAAAAAGTAACATTGGTTCAATATTTTTTAAAAAACTCTCTTAGAAAGCAAATTATGGAAGAGAACTTCCTTAGCCTGCTAGAGCTGTCCACAAAAATTCATACCAAACATCACTCCCAAGAGAATTTCTTTAAGAGTTAGAAACAAGACTTGTATGCTTGATACCGCCACTGTTGTTCAACATTTTTACAGTTATTGGTTTTTTCAATAAGTTAATTAGAAGAATAATATTTGGAATACATAGAAAAAAAAGTAAATGATTTTTTCAGCCAATGTAATTGTCTGCTTGAAGAACAAAAAGAATTTACAGAGAAATTATTTAAATTAATGATATTTTGCAAGGCAGCAATATATAATATTGATATTTAAGTCAATTTTATTTTTCTATCCCATCACAACTAATTAGAAAATGTAATTTAAGAAGATATTTGCAATAGCAGCACAGTGTTTTTGAATATAATGAAATGTCTTAAGATTGCTATGGAGACCAGTAGAACCCCTTATTGAAAGACATTATTAAATAAAACCTAAATATATAAAATGATATATCGTAGTCATGGGTTGAGGATACAACAGTGTAAAGAAAGTTTATTATGATGTTCCAAATGACAAGTTAGTTACATGATCTAACTAGGAAAGCTAATTATATAGACTGGGTTTCTTATGTCCTTTAAGATGAAACCTCTACATGTCTCTGGTAATTTTACTAAAATACAAATAGTAAACTCAGCTATTAAAACATACCAAATGTATTTTGTGTTGGTATATCATAATAAAAGAGCTGTGAGTTAAGAACTATCAGCTATGTAAAACTAAACACATTATTTTGGAGGAGATACCAAGTCTCAGAAGTGAAAATCAAATGACAGAAATTTTAAAAATTCATGTTGTATCAAGTAAATCTTTACATTAGTAATGGCTTCAATCTAATAACCAGTGGATTTTTGAATTATTTATACACAAACCGCCAGGTTTTATTAGTTCCCAACCAGATTCTGCAACCTGGATTCCTATGAAAGAATGAAAATTACTCAGAAATCCTAGGAAACTATCAACATACATAAAGCAATAATTTTGGAAGGTATGAGAATAATAAAAATAATTTATATTTATGTCATTGATATTTTAGACGAAGTTAGGAAACTGTGCAAAACTGAGTTTATAATCTTTGAATTTGGGCAGGTTTGTCCATTATTTAAATAAAACTATTTGGAGGTTCAGCTATAATAATAGCAGTTTAAATATTTGAAGGAATTTATTGAGTAAAATACGTAGTTACTGTTTAAATTCTTGAGACAAATCAGTTTTCATTATTTTTAAATGGAGATACAAAATCAGTACATCAAAATTAAGCAAAGTACAAATGACAATAAATATATCTCTCCACATGTATGATTACTTCTCACAACTAAAACACTCACGGGTACTGCAGTGATACAGAGGTGCACTGCCAGATCCCCTCTGCTGGCCCAAGACTCTCCTTTCCCCTTCTCTTGTGAGTGTTGTCTAATGATGGTTCACAGCTAGTCAATCCCTCTAGGAATTACCTCTTGAAGAGAGTTGTCTTGCCCAAGGTTATGCCCCTCCCTGGGGATAGCCTTCATCTAGTGGTTGATGTGGGGGCATAAAGTCTCAGATCTCAATGTGGGACAGCAGTGAAGAGCCATCATAGCTCCAGAGCTCCTGTACGATGTGCTGAGGCCTTCAGTGCAATAGCATCACCCTGTTATACGTGTTGTTCCAGAGCAGACACTCCCCAGTTGATCTTTTGTATTCAAATCTCCATTCAAAATCTATTTCCTATGGAACCCCACCTAAGGTAGGGCTAAATTCTTTTTTAATTTCTATAAACAAACATTTACTAAATTGACAACTATATGACAATTGTTGAGTTACTTGTATAGACATTGGAGATACAAAGACATATTTCCTGACCTAAGTTTTATATAGATGGGCAGGGCATCTACATAAACACTACTAAACTACACATACACATACACACACACACACACACACTCACAGAATGAGCCAAATATGTGAAGAGAGGATAGATAGGTAGGTAGATAGATAATAGGAAGTTAGGGAAAGAAGAGATCTGTCTTCTTGAACTGTGAAAGACAAGGAGGATTGAAATAAAACAAAAGGGGATAGTATTAGGCCTGGTATGGTGCAAGGCTGTTCATAACATGTATCAGGTGGCACCACGATTTATATAGTTCACATGCCTTTTTTTTTTCAACTAGAGTGTGAGTCCCTTAGTGATGGGTCCTTATTGTCTTCATCTTTGAATCCACAGAAAGTAGAATGTTTATTAATTCAGTGAGTATTTATGTAGCACTTAGCAGTCAGGTACTGTTCCAGGTACTGGGCATTAGAGTATAAATGAAGTATTTTTCCTGCCTTCAGGGAGCCTATAGTCCAGAGAGGAAGATCATTAATAGACACTTAGGTAGATGATTTAAATACATTGTGACAGATAATTTGTTTAATGTCAAGTGCCATTTATGTTCCAGGCTGTCTATGATGAAATAATCAACAAAGTGCTGTGGGAGCATACAGCAGGGACCCTCAACCCATGTGGAGAAGAATGTGTTGTTTAAGGAAGATTTCCAGAGAAGGTGATGTTAAGTGAGGTGAATCTTTGGGGTCCGTTCTCTGAGAAGAACTTAGCTCAGAGCTGTTAGCTGCTTTGCTTCTAGCAGCAGGTGGATTGAGTGTCTCCATTCTGCAGGTGATTTGGGCTGAGTATATCAGTATTCACCTTGGTGATTTAGGTAGACTGGACGCTCTCAAGATTGAGGGTACGTTGGAATTGCCAAGAAGGCTTTTTAAAACATAGATTGATGGCCCAATCCCCAGGTTTTCTGATATAGTAGATCAGGAAAGGGGCCCAAAATTTGCATATCTAGCAAGTCCCAGCTGATGCTGATGCTGCTGGCTTAGGATCTACACTTAAAGAGCCACTGATGTAGAGAAAGCTGTATTTGAAATGCTACCTCAGAACATTCATTAAGAATAGGTAAAGTTTTGATATTTATGGAATAAATATCTTCAAATTCAAGAATCCTACTTACAACTGAGGTAGGAAGAAACATGATTATAGTACAATGTGATAAGTACTATAAGAAGTTAGTGCAAAGTATTAGCAGGTTTGGAAAAGAAAATGGCTAATTTTTCCTTAGTGTGTCATGAAAATCTTGACAAAGTAAGTGACAGGCAAGCTGAAATCACCTTCTGGATGAGTGAACTAATTGTGAGTAAATTATTTATTATCTTTGCATTTTAGTTTCCCTGTGAGTAAAATGGGGATATTAATATTGATGTTGGGGGTGCCTGGGTGGCTCAGTTGGTTAAGCATTTGCCTTCGGCTTAGGTCATGATCCCAGAGTCCTGGGATTGAGCCCCACATTGGGCTTTCTGCTCACTGGGGAGTCTGCTTCTTCCTCTCTTTCTGTCCTTCTCCCTGCTTGTGTTCTCTCTCTCAAATAAATAACTAAAATCTTAAAAAAAAATGATATTAGAGAGGAGAAGGGAGTTGAGGGAAATTGGAAGGGGAGGTGAACCATGAGAGACTATGGACTCTGAAAAACAATCTGAGGGTTTTGAAGGGGCGGGGGGTGGGAGGTTGGGGGAACCAGGTGGTGGGTATTGGAGAGGGCACGGATTGCATGGAGCACTGGGTGTGGTGCAAAAACAATGAATACTGTTATGCTGAAAATAAATTTAAAAAATTAAAAAAATGATATGAGTGGTTAGGATTAATTAAGATAAGGCATGTGAAATTACTTTATAATTTAAAGTAATACTCTTTAAAACTTAAATTCAAGTTAGTTAACATGTAGTGTAGTATTGGTTTTTGGAATATTATTTACTGATTCATCATTTACAGTTATTCATATAACACCAAGTGCTCATCCCAGTAAGTGCCCTCCTTAATGCCCATCATTCATTTAGCCCATCTCCCACCCCACTCCCTCCATCAACCCTTAGTTTGTTCTTTAGAGTTAAGAGTCTCTTACGGTTTGCTTCCCTCTCTTTTTTTTCTTCCCCTGTGTTCACTTGTTTTGTTTCTTAAATTCCACGTATGAGTTAAATTGTATAGTATTTGTCTTTTCTCTGACTTACGTTGCTTGTCATAATAAACTCTAGAACCAGCCATGTCATTGTGAGTGGCAAGATTTCATTCTTTTCAATGGCTGAGTTATATTCCATTCTATATGTTCTATATTCTACACCACATCTTCTTTATCCATTCATCAGCTGTTGGACATTTGGGTTCCTTCCATAGTTTGGCTATTGTTGATAATGCTGCTATAAACATGACATGCATGTGCCTCTTTGAATCAGCATTTTTGAATCCTTTGTGTAAATACCTAGTAGTACAATTGTTGGGTCACAGAGCAGTTCCATTTTTAACTTTTTGAGGGACCTCCATACTGTTTCCCAAAGTGGCTGCACCAGTTTTCATTCCCACCAATAGTGCAAAAGTGTTTCTCTTTCTCAGCATCCTCACCATTATCTATTGTTTTCTGAGTTCTTAATTTTAGCCTTTCTGACAGATGTGAGGTGGTATCTCATTGTGGTTTTGATTTGAAGAAAAAAAAAGTAATATTCAAAATTCTAGCTTTTGTTCTTTGCTTGATTATCTTTCTAGAATTCTTTGTTGGCTTGCTTGTTTATGTAAGTATCTATGATTTCATTGTTGTAGTAAAATAAATGATACTTTCTTCAGCTTTCAGATTTTTTCTTTTGTTTTACTACTAATGTACAACGAAACAGGATGGAAGTCACTATTAACAGTTAAATGAGAAGAATTAATTACAGTTTTCCTTTGTCATGTAAATTTTGCCTTTACTATAAGAATTGGGAAAGTTGCAAATTCTTTACTTAGGAATGGTGTCTAAATGATACAAGAATGGATGTACATTTGATTAGAACTTCTATTTGTGGATTTAAATTTCACCTCTGGAATTTTTTTTTAAATAAATTTAATCTCTTTTGCCACATGATGGTAGTATTGCTTCTCTTGTTAAGCTACAAAAATAGATTTCAGATGCCAGTTAAAATCATAAAAAAATTACATTTCTCCTAGGAGACCTAACAATAAAACATTAGTTTCATAAAGAAAAAGGACTCCTACACATTTATGTTATTTTTAAAGTGCAGGAAACATCAATGCTTGTGTTTCCTGAGGAGAATTGCCATTTCTTCTTTAGGAAACAGATATTTGCATGTCAGGAACATCATTTCTCTCTTACCAGAATTTTGTTTTAGTCATTGTCTTTCAAGTTACTGCCCCTTTTAATTGGGTTGGCCAATATAATTATCTCCTTGCAAGTTGATGTAGATATTAATCTTAAGAAGAGAAATTTTAAATGGCACTTACATTGATTGTATTTTACATAATCTTTTATATCAGATTTAGAATTAGAAGCCAACTTGCAAGTTGTCTAGTGTGACCCTCTTTGAATGCAGTAGTTTCTTCTGCATCATCCAGAACAGATGGCCATGTAGTTTCTCAGCTGCCTCTAAAGTTGCCCTTCAAGGCAGCCTCTATTCTTCGTAGGACCCCTAGTAAAGGAACTTGCTTGCTGTTGTGCTCAACATAATGTGGTGTTGCTTGGAAGCTGTGAAGCTTCTGTTTCCTTGAATTCAAAACCATTTCTTTTGTCTGGAGGCAACCATCTTGTTGAGAGAATGAGTCATAGGATAAAATTATGAAATGCAGTTTGCTGCATACTGTAGTCAGTCACAATCTGTCCCACAGATCAAAAAAAATATTGAAGAAATATAACAAGCTACGTTTCATAGCCTAAGAAATCTGGGTTTAACATATCAGAAATTTATTTTCTTCATGACCATCATGGATTTACTGAATTATTGAGACAATTAGGATTTTAGGTTGTCCTTTCCCCCAAAGTGCAGTTTCCATTAACATTAAACTTTCCAATAAGCAGGTGTGGTGGAGGAAATTAAATCTTTATCACCTTGTCAAATGGGGGTGGGGGTTGTGTGTTGAGAAGGCACACCTGCCTCAGCAGGGCTTTGGCTATTTTCTCATAGGACACATTTCCTATCACCCAGTTATCCAGTGACGGTAACCTGTTGAAGGTGAGATGGTAAGAGAGAGGTTTGTGCAAAGATTAGACTGAATTTATAGGAGTCTGAATAGCAGTGGTGTCACTGTGGGTCCAGAATGCATTCCTTAGCTTTGTGGATTTAGAAACTTCCTCTTACTGGTTCAGCAAGGGGCTGATTATGCTCTGGGGAAACCTACCACACTAACTGATCTCAGAAGAGAATGTATTATAAATCTGAATCCTTCTTTATTACATTTCCTATGAGACATTCACCTGGAAGATAATTTACAGCGGTCATTGCCCATGCCATACTATTTCTGTGGGTATTATAATATCAGCTCCCTGAGGGGCACTATGCCAAGGTATAGAGATGAATCAGACCTTATGGGATATGCTACTTCTGCAGATGGCTAATTACTTTCATTTTGTATTCATTTTGTTGGTTCATAATTTCAGAGGGTGATATTTCTGACTTTGACCTCCTGAAACTACTTATGCATGATAACTGCATAGATTGTTGTTATAAATTTTGTGATGTCTAAATATAGAAATTAACTAGGAATTATGTATTTTCAAGTGCATTCTATTTGTAATAATTTTCTGTTATCACACAGCATTTTGATCAGAAAGGTAAGAAAAAAAACACTTAAGTTTCTTCATATTTTGCTTAGACATGGCAGACACTAATTAAGATATAAACAGTGAAAAAATAGAGTAGTAATGTGAGAACACAGACAACAATTTAGTCTTCAAGCAGAAAGTCAGATAAAGATTCATATAATGTCCATCTTCTTTAAAATATCAATGTTGACTTTTTTTTTTTACTTGATGAAGGACATCTATTGTATATATGTATATTTTGAGTGAGCAACAACAAAATATATATATATTTGTATATATTTATATATATTTGTATATATTTATATATATTTGTATATATTTATATATATTTATATATTATATATTATTATATATATTATGTATATATTTATATATATTTTTTTGCTCACTCAAAACAAAATCACTTATGTTTAACAAATTCTAAGACTGTGTTAGGCATGATAGAGACAAAATTAATAAAACAGTCTCTATCTCAAGATATTTACAACCTAGGGGTCCCTGGGTGGCTCATTGGGTTAAGCCTCTGCCTTCAGCTCAGGTCATGATCTCAGGGTCCTGGGATCAAGCCCCGAATCAGGCTCTCTGCTCAGCGGGGAGCCTGCTTTCCCCTCCCTCTCTGCCTGCCTCTCTGCCTACTTGTGATGTCTCTGTCTCTCTGTCAAATAAATACACAAAATCTTAAAAAAAAAAAAAAGATATTTACAGCCTAGTAGGAGAGACTAACAAGGAAACAGGCAATTCTGATTAAGTAGGATATAAAGAAACACACAGTGCTACTAGTATTCATGAAAGTTTTCCTAACCAGCTATAATATTCATCAATAATGCAGGAAAAGCATATTTTTGTAAATTTTTTAATACTTTTCCATAGTCTTCCTTTATTTCTACAAGATTTAAGATAGATGATTATCCATAAAAATGAAATGCACTTATTATATGTATTAACATATGGGATAATCAAGGTCTTGATTATGGAAGTAATGGTCCCCAGAGAGTGAGATATGTATCTATATCTATATCATAAAATACATATTTACCATTGGAATGGAGTTGTAATATTCTCCCAAATTTTCAGTGTCTCCCTCAAACCACCTCACATTAAACATACAATCTACATAAAAACAGGATGTTTGGAATGTAAGCACAGATTTAGGGAAGTTTCTTAGAACCTGATCTTGGGTTACCACACACACACAGGAACTCATCCAAACAGAGTGCTGCTTCAAAGTTCCTCCTATTAAGAAATTTGGAATCGCTACTCTATGAAAATCTTTGTATAATATGAAGGCAGGAGTCACTGCAACAAAAGGATACAAGCTATTTTTTGTATGATATATAAAGTTATTGTCCAAGATGTTAGAGTCACAATTTTAACATTCCTTACTTAGACCGTAGCATTTTAATATCCTTACTATGAACTAACAGAATATACTCTATTGGACTTTCCAAAACTTCAGAGAACAAAAACATTGGGCCAGTATGGATCCTTCTTCAGCAAGCTGCAGGTAATCTGTGCTCTTAATCTTTATCATAGAGTACAGTCTCATGGACTTGTGAGCTCCTATCAATCACCTGACTAGCATAAATGGTATTCAATAAAATTTCATCTACCCACTAACCTACCCAAATGGCATTTGTCAAGCTCCTATAATGTTCTGGGTTCTGTTGTGGGTTCTGGGTTTCCATGAATGAGTAACATGTAATCTCTATGTCCAGGGAGTTCTCACTTCATCGTGGGAGGTAGATTTACTAATGATCTATCATGTGATAAGTATTTTAACTTCTCTTGAGCATGGTGCCACAAAGACTAGAGAGGAAGGATAAATATTATCTCTTATGGGTGGAAAAAGATTCTACAGAGAGGAAGCCACATTTGTACAGCTTCTTGAAGAATGAATAAGAATTTCTAGGTGCCTAAAGACATATTGGGAAAATATTATGAGGTAAATTACATGTGATTCATTTATTCTGTTTATTTTAAGATCTATCTTTTGGAAACTTAGATGACTAGAAATCTCTGTGCTTGGACTGCACCATCTCAGCTTTCTGCAGAAATGCCTCCACTGGATTTGTTTAATATTGTGGTCATTTCTTAAGAAATGGCTATATAATGAATATTGCTGCATTGTTTATAAAATATTTTTGATTGGTATTACACACTGATTTTTCAATCTGAGCAGTGTTTAGCAAACATTTTCTTCACACTCATCATAAGTAATTATCTTTTCTTGGTGTTAAACTGTTCTAACCCTTTATCATTTTTCTTAATTGAGTTACATGCATTTCCTCTCTTATCTCACTTTTTTAATAGATAAAACAGATCCCACCAGATATGGAAACTCTCAGAATCCCTCTCCTTGAACTGCTAAGTTTTATTTATCTTCATTTATCTGTCCCACTTTTTAAGGAGTAACCTTTCCATAAGAGTCTTCTAGCCATTTATTTTCAAACTCATTTTTGGGATTTCATGTGATCAAATATTGCCTCTCTTCTAAAATCTTTCTTGCTCAACATCACTTATCAAGAAAATATAAATCAAAACCATGATGAAATACCACCTCACACCTGTCAGAATGGCTAAAATTAATTATACAGGAACAACAGATATTGGTGAGGATGTGGAGAAAGGGGAACCCTCTTACAGTGTTGGTGGGAATGCAAACTGGTGCAGCCACTTTGAGAAACAGTATGGAGGTCCCTCAAAAAGTTAAAAATGGAACTGCTCTGTGACCCAACAATTATACTACTAGGTATTTACACAAAGGATACAAAAATGCTGATTCAAAGGGACACAAGCATGTCAATGTTTATAACAGCATTATCAAAAAGAGCCAAACTATGGAAAGAACCCAAATGTCCATCAACTGATGAATGGATAAAAAAGAAGTGGTGTAGAATATAGAACATATAGAATGGAATATTACTCAGCCATTGAAAAGAATGAAATTTTGCCATTTATAATGACGTGGATGGGGCTAGAGTTTATTATGACAAGCAACATAAGTCAGAGAAAGACAAATACCATGTGATTCACTCATATGTGGAATTTAACAAAACTGAACACAGGGGAAGAAAAAAAAGAGAGGGAAGCAAACCATAAGAGACTGTAACTATAAAGAACAAACTAAGTGTTGATGGAGGGAGTAGGGTGGGAGATGGGCTAAATGAATGATGGGCATTAAGGAGAGCACGTAGGATGAGTATTGGGTGTTACATGTAAGTGGTGAATCAGTAAATTCTACATCTGAAAGCAATTTTACCACATGTGTTAACTAACTAGAATATAAATTAGAACTTGAAGGAAAAAAAATAAAATCTGTGTCTTTCTAACCAGTGTCATTTAACCTATGAAGATGCTTAATTCTTTTCATTGGAAAACAAGAGAAAAAAGGCATATCCTTCAAATTTGGCTTTTCCTATTTACCTTTCTTCATTCTAGATAAAGCATAAGAAGAAAAAGAAACTGAGTAACATGTCCCATGGCCAAGTCATACTTCAGTCAAACGCTGGTGAATGCTGAATACTTTCAGAGCCACTGAATATTAATTCTGAGCTGTCTTTATGCGTTTGCATCCTCACTTGAGATGAAAAGTCCTGAGTAGAATATTTAATTGCCTTAACCTGGGCCACTTCTCTCAATAAACCCTGGTTGCTCTCTATTTTCTTTAGTAGACACATGCATGACCCTTTACCCTTGGCATAAAGCAAGATTTCCCCCTAAATTAAAAAACAAGTGGGGCGCCTGTGTGGCTCAGTGGGTTAAGACTTTGCCTTTGGCTCAGGTCATGATCCCAGGGTTCTGGGATGGAGCCCCACATCAGGCTCTCTGCTCAGCGGGGAGCCTGCTTCCCCTCTCCCCCTCTGCCTGCTTCTCTGCCTATTTGTGATCTCTCTCTCTCTGCCAAATAAGTAAATAAAATCTTAAAAAACAACAACAACAACAAGTACATTAGAGGGTAAACATAAAAATACAAATGTCATTTCCCTTTCCATGATCCCTCTGTGGCCTTTGGTACCATTATCCACTCCCTTCTTGAAACCCTCTTCTTTATCTGACTTTTACATACCTCTCCTGTTTTTCTAATCTTGGTATCTCCCTATTATCAATAGATTAGATAAATAGATAAAATTTTTAACATGGCCTTCATTGCTCTTTGTAATAAAATTCTTTGGATTTTGATCATTACACTCCTGTTTCCATTCCAGCTTCCCATACTGCCGTCAGCTAATTTTGGCTTTTGATACAGCTATTTGTTAGTTATTCTCTCAGCATACCCTTTACTTAGAGATACCTGAAAAAGCCTTTTTTCCTTTTTGTCTTCTTCAAGGTTCAGCTCAATCATGTGAAGACCTCCAGGATTATCTCTGGGCAGAATTAATCTCTCCCTTCTCTGGCTTCCTGTGGTATTTTATCTAGTTAGTTTATGACTCCCTGTCAAATATATTCTTAAAAGGAAGACCATATCATATTTACATAGTTGAATGAATTTTGAGTCTTAAAATCTTTTTGGACATATCCTGGATATAAATTGTGTGGTAATAAAAACAAAGTTATAGTGGGGCACCTGGGTGGCTCAGTGGGTTAAAGCCTCTGCCTTCAGCTCAGGTCATGATCTCAGGGTCCTGGGATCAAGTCCCACATTGGGCTCTCTGCTCAGCGGGGAGCCTGCTTCCCTCTCTCTCTCTCTCTCTCTGCCTACTTGTGATCTCTCTCTGTCAAATAAATAAATAAAATCTTAAAAAACAAAAAAACCCAGAAAGTATAGTAACTATTATTCCTTATCATGGAAGTTTTCGATTATTTAAAGTATTGTTTCCATTTTCCATGCATAATTAAAATATTCTTAAATTATCTTCCTCTCAAAGATCTGGACATAATTCAACAAACAAAGCTGGAGTCTTCTGTTGAGCTGAGGAGGACACTATGGTAAAATAGGGAGAAAAGCATCTTTCTATTGTGCTCCTATTATTTTGTAGGACAGAATAATTCTCAGGCTGCCAATAGCTTAATGTGATTGCTGGCATAAAGTTTGGTTGTCTTGTCAAAAACAGCATGGCAAAACCCCGTATGGGCAGCATTCAAGGAGTTGCTATAAAAGCCCCTAAATTTCCACTCATACATAACTTTCAATGTAGTGCTGGCTATGGTTTGCCCCTTTTAAGACTGTGTAGTAATCTGGAGGCAAAGAGAAGATCTTGCTATTATTCTGGGATACTCTACCACCTACACAATTCCCACATCTCTAGTAGGAGGCAGGATTAAACCAGCAATAGCATGAACATTCTTGTTGAGTAGGTGAATGTCATGCTATAGTTAACTGGGTTCTCTGTCAAATGTGTCCTGAACCCAGAGGAGATATTTTCTGTTGATCATTTTTAGACAGTAAGTTGTCAAGTAGTTCGGAGTGATGTAATATGCTAAATACAGTATATAATGTTCATTGTTGGTCAAGGAAATATCTATGAACAGAAGATGAATGCACTATCAACAAAGGAAACTATATAAAGACAATCTGTACACCAGTGGTAATGAACTTTAAGTCTTCCAAATCTTTGTCATTAACTTCAGGCTTTAAGGTAATGATACAGATATAATTAAATCTGTGGATAATATACATTTCTGAAAAGTCATTTATAAAACTCATTTCTATGTGATTCATATGTTTTTAAACTGAGTTCAGGTTTTAGAAATATAAACCTGGATAGCATATAAACTCTGAAGGAAAAAGGGAAAGAAATGGTAAGAAAAAAAAAAAAAGATATAGATCTAGCAAAATAAAAACACAAACAAAAATGTTACAGGTAACAGTCTCCAATCAGCAAACCTGAAAGAAGGCACAAAATAGCAGTGGGAAAATGACTGTTCAGTAATGGCAGTTGACAGAGTTCTGGTTTTAACACTGACATTAGAATTCTCTGCTGCTTAAATTCTGCAAGAGAAAATATTTCCTTTTATGATTCTTTGAAAGTCTTTTACCCTCATGAAAAAATATATGCAACAACTTTAAGCATTTTTGTTTCATAGATAGCCAGTGGTTTCTAACAAATCATGCAATGAGTGAGTTAAGCCTAAAAACAAATAATAAGGTCACAATCAGAGTTAGAATGCAAAAATTAACAAATCAGGAAACAACAGATGTTGGTGAGGATGTGGGAGAAAATGGAACACTGTTACACTGTTGTTGGGAATGCAAGCTGGTACAGCCATCTTAGAAAATGGTGTGGCTGTTCCTCAGATTGTTAAAAATTGAGCTACCCTAAGAACCAGCAATGGCACTACCAGATATTTATCCCAGAGATAGAGATGTAGTGGAAAGAAGGGCAGATGCACCCCAATGGTCAGAGCAACAATGTCCACAATAGCTAAACTGTGGAAATAGCTGAGATGTTCTTCAACAGATGAGTGGATAAAGAAGATGTGGTTCATATATACAATGGAATATTCTTCAGCCATCAGAAAGGATGAATACCCATTATTTGTGTCGACATGGATGGAACTGGAGGGGATTATGCTAAGTGAGTTGAGTTAAGCAGAGAAAGACAATTATCATTTGGTTTCACTCATATGTGGAACATAAGGAATAGCATGGAAGACCATAGGGGAAGGGTGGGAAACTGAAGGGGGGAGAAATCAGAGAGGGAGATGAACCGAGAGACTATGGACTCCAGGAAACAAACAGGGTTTCAGAGGAGAGGTGGGGGGGGGCAGATGGGATAGCAGGGTGATGGGTATTAAAGAGGGCATGTATTGTAATGAGCACTGGGTGTTATACACAGCTAATGAATCTTTGAACCCTACATCAAAAAACTAATGATGTACTATACAATGGCAAACTGAACGTAATTTAAAAAATAGACTTTAAATTTGGGTTCTACCTCTATCCTACTCTCTTGCTTTTGTCAAGTCACTTAACTTTTCTGAACTTCATTTCCCTCATTTTAAAAATTGCTTATACTAATAACAACCAGGCATGGTTGTAGTTGGATAAAGTAATATGTATATGTAACTGCTTAGTGGGTAGATGGTACCTCATTCTTCATAGGTACTTGGTGAATGTTAATGCTCATTCTGTACTCCATATTTTCAACCTTCTTCTTTTTATTTATTTTTTTTCCTACTGCCCCCAGCAAGTTGTAACTGGTGTTCTTATTTTATGGATACTGGAATGACTAGGCCAAGCTTAATAAATAAGAATCTCAAATACTCGGGGCGCCTGGGTGGCTCAGTGGGTTAAAGCCTCTGTCTTTGGCTCAGGTCATGATCCCAGGGTCCTGGGATTGAGGCCCTCATGGGGGGGGGGGGGTCTCTGCTCAGCGGGGAGCTTGCTTCCTCCTCTCTCTCTGCCTGCCTCTCTGCCTACTTGTGATCTCTGTCTGTCAAATAAATAAATAAAATCTTTAAAAAAAAAAATCTCAAATACTCAATGTCTTGATTCAGTACCCAAGTGTATGAGTCATACAAGCCTAAAACAAAGAATGAATTCACAGCCAGGAAAACTTCTAAAATTGTTAAGAATCATGTTATGATCAAGGGACTAATAGTGTTAGATGTGATTGTAAGAATGACCCTATTGCAGGAAGTGTAATATCAGTCCACCTGGACAATTACAGATCAAAATTTGTGAAAGCCAGATTTGCCCTGTCAAATCACTACAAGCAATGCTCCCCTTCTTGTTTTTCTGTGCTCACAGCATTTATTTACCCAGTTAATGCTCAGTCTTACCTCTATTATTTTTGCCTCCAACACTGCTTGTCAGTTTTCCTTTAGCAGCCAGACATGTTTGCACCCTTCTCTTACAATATTTTATTGGGTAGTTTAAAATTTTAAGTTATTTACAATCCAAATGAATATTTAATGGACTATTACACATTTTCCGGTTACCATTTTTCTATTACTGTAGTGACACTGAAGGATGGCAAAGATGCAAATGCCTATTTGTTGTGAATTTCATCTATCTCCTTCAGTCCTGTTAAATCTTATCATTTTGTTTGGTAATTAGACTATTCTGATGATGCTGTAAAATACATCTCAGTTGTAAAGGGAAAAGTCATTATTTATCATTAGAAGGTGGGGAATATACTCATTTTTCACTGCCCTTACCTGGGCAGCGAGGACAGAGTGATGCAATTTCAACTTGGAGGCCTGTGCTTGATGTGATTCTGGGATGGAACAAATAGCCATGAAATTAATCTGAGAATGTTCAATCATTCTCTTGCTAGGGCTTGGCTGGCATCATCTTGGTATATGAAGTATAGCTTTCCAGGCTCTCCGCTTCCTCCTGAGCATGAGCGAAGTAGGGGAAGATTTGTCCCTGTTACATATTGTCCTATGAAGAGTGAGGATTGGGACCAAAGGAACAAATTAATGAGGGGGGAAATGTCTTTTGAAGTCAAGGGACTATAAATAGTACAGTTCTGTCAGTATTGCTTTTATGAAGCAATGCTGTTACCTAGTGTGAATTGGGGAATAACTTCTGTAAGTGTAGGCCTGGGAAAAAGTAAAAACAAGGCTTGACTCAGAGATTTTATATCATAAGGAAAATGAAAAAAACTAAATGTTGGATGGAGGTCACTGGTTTTCAAGAAAAGACAATTTCACTTTCTGTTCATTCAATCAACTAATACATACTGAGCTCCAACTAAATAACAGACACTTATTTGAGAAATAAACATTATTCTGGTATTTGGCAGCTTTAGAGAAAAACTTCAATGTATTCAAACAGGGTTAACTCTCATTAATTATATAATTTACATATACTTCATTAACTTTTGATTATTTTGAATTTTGTATTTTTCTCTAAGTTTAAAAGTATATTTCCTTCTTCCTTAGGAAAGACGATTTGTTAAATCACCCTGTAGTCAATATACTGTTGCTGCAGAATTACCTTCTTTGTTTATAACTGTTGTAAATAGTGTCTTTGATAACAGCGAAGAAGCCTTAAAGAGCAGACAGTTTGCAAGCTGTGAAATGACTAGTACCTTCTTTACAGATGCACACGAATCCCCCAGAAAGTTATCCTTGGGTATCCAGGGTTAGAGAGGAGGAAGAACTCTTACTCTGAAGTAAATGAACTGGGGGAAATCAAAGGGAGATGAACCATGAGAGACTGTGGACTCTGAGAAACAAACTGAGGGTTTTGGAAGGGAGGGGGGTCGGGGCATGGGTGAGCCTGGTGGTGGGTATTAAGGAGGGCACATATTGCATGGAGCACTGGGTGTGGTACATAAACAATGAATCTTAGAACACTGAAAAAATAAAATAAAATGAAATAAAATAAAAATAAACTGTATGGATTGCCAGAGAGAAGACAAGTCAGTAATTACTACTTTACTTGGTGTTGTAATGGTTTATTATGTTTCTTGATGTTAAGTATATCATCAGTATTTTTGTTCTTTCTTTCTTTCTTTAATTTTGTTTAACATCTTAATTTTATTTTATTTTTCCATCAAATTCTTTGAATTTAACTATCTTTTAGCCCCATTTGGAAGACAATCTTTTGATTTTACCACTTTTTTCATTGTCCTTCTCTTTCATGATGTCACTTTACTTTTTACCCGGATCAATTGCTATTTTCATTCAGTAATAATCCTCCTTCTACATATACAGTTAATTCACTTGCTCTTTTCTCACTCTGTCAGCCACTTTTGTGAAACTCTTAATACCGGTTAAATCTAATTTAAGGTTGTTTGCTCCAGTGTAGATGAACAGGGCAGGAAAAACAAACAACAACAAACCAGAAGGGCATTTGAAATTCATGATGCAAACCTCTAATGTTCCCTGTCAATCCGTGTACTTTCTGATGCAATTTCCCAGTTTCTTACTTAACTACCTTATATCTTCTTCCCTTTCTTCTAATCTCCTGACCTTTTAACTATCTTTATTCTCAGTTGTTGACTTTCAGAAGATGGCTTTCAAAATCTCCCACAAGCAGATTTAACTATTTGCCAGCATTTCTTTACTAATATATTTTGCATGATACTTGCTATTTATTATAGATGAACTGTCCCATTTGTTCCCATCTAAGGATGGCATCCCTATTTGTGAGCTGGGTTACATTATTTCTTCTTACACAGGACATTGTCCCAGCAATTTTCTTCTCCTTTTCCCATACTAACAATTTCCTCTTCTTATTGGATCATTCCTATCAACATAAACATATATTGTTTTTGTCCCATTTTAATGAAAAGCTCTTGACCTCAACTTTTCTTCCTTTTGTAGCAAAAATCCCAGTAAGAGTTTTATATCCTTTTGTTATTTACTACCAGTCATTCTTGAACTCAGTTCATTTGGCTTTTGCCTCCAGTTACTTGACCAAAACTGTTCTTGCCACAGTCCCAATAACCTTCAAATTATTGACGATTCTTGTTCTCTATTTGACTTGAACTATTGGCTACTTTTGACAGACCTAGATCATTTTTCCCCTTAAATTACTTTCTTCACTTCTTGTTAATAATACCACATTTTCTTGTTTTTTTTTTTCTATTACCTCTTATTTTTCTCCAAAGCTTATATCACTTTCCAATGAGTGATAATATGTAATTTATTTAATCATTTTTTCTATCTCACCATTCATCCTTAGAACATGAACTCCATGAATGATGTTTTATTGGTCTATATTTTCATATTAAATCTTCAACACCTATAATAGCATGCTTGGTGTCAGTAGATGCTTAATGAATATTCATTGTGTACACAAACAATAGTATTAGCTTTATTATTAATGTTATCCAAAGAAGTATAAAGAATACTTCTGATGAACTAATTAGGCATAGTATTTTTAAATAAATTTTATTTTAAATAAAATATTAATATTTTAAATTAATATTAAAATATTAATTCATTTATTTAAATAAATGAATTTTAAATAAATTTTCTATATGAGGAATAGATATTTCTGGTCTGTTTCATTTGAGGAGTGAGACTTAAGGTATTTGAAAACTTCAAATATTTCCATTACTGAGAGTTTATGAAATTAGCATAGGTTTGCATTAATATATCACTCTAGATAAAAGTTAAATTGGAAGAATAAACATTCAACTAGTAAATAAAGCTTTATGATTTTTTATTTTATTCTCCATAATGTTATCAAAGTGATGTGTCTAAAACACAAAACTGCCTCTATCAAGTCCTTGATGTAAAGTCTTTTTGTTATAATTACCTAAAATAGAAGATAACATTCCACCAGGTCTAATGATTACTTGTATCTCCAGTTTTAGCACTTCACTTTTGCTTCAACCGTATCAACCCGCTTGCAGTTTCTGGGATATTTCAGTCTTTCATATATGTTTTAAAATTACTTCTGGAAATTCTGGCTTTCTTCTATCAGGAACATGTAATAGGGCTCATTTCAAATGTTATACTTTCTCCTAGACACAGTCTTTGATTTGCTCAGGAGTTCTTGGCTTTCATAACTCTATATCTCTGTTTACACTTATCACATTATAATATTGTTTAATGTGTTTTTTCCTCCTTAGACTCTGAGTTCATTGAAATCAAGGTTAAACATTAATCCATTTTTTCATCTTCTAAATTTTGAGATGTAATTTAGACTTACAGAAGAGTTTCAATTTCACTCAGTTTCCTCTTTATATTAACATCTTACAAAACAATAGAACATTTACCCAAACTAAGAAATTAATCTTGGTAAAATATTATTAACTACATAATTCATTTGGATTTCATGGAGTGTCTCACCAATGTTCTTTTTCTCTTCCAGGATCCAATCCAGTGTTTAGTTTCATGTTTCCTTATTCTTTCAGTTGTGACAGTTCTTCAGTTTTTCCTTATCTTTCATGACCTTGGCACTTTTGAAGAGTACCGGTCAGTTACTTTGCAGAATGTCTCTCGGTTTGGGTTTGTCTGATGTTCTCTCATGAGTAAGTTGGATTATGCATTATTGGGAAGGATGCCACAAAGCTAATATGCCCTTCTCAGTGCATTTTAACAGGGGTTTCATAGTGTTAACTGTATTAGCAGTGACGTTAACCTTGGTTAAGTGGTATCAGCTGGGATTCTTTAAACATTACTATTTTTCCCTTTGTGATTTGTAAAAATTTGGGGGGAGTTAGTTTGAAACTATGTAGATACTCAATTTCTCTTAAATATTGCTCACTAATTACGAAAAGTAGATCTTCCCTGAAAACAAAATATTGTGGTGTTCTAATGGTGATTTTCTCTTTCCTTCATTCTTTCTACATTTCTCAATTAAAATCATTCTGCAAGAACAGTTGTTCTTTGTTTATTTATTTGTTTATTTATTCAGTTATTTAGTTACATCAGTATCAACAGTTGGATTTTTAAATAAATCATTGGGTTATAATCCAATACTCTTATTATACATTTCATTGTTCAAGTTGTTCCCAATTTAGTTATTGAGAATTCTTTCAGGTAGGCTCATGTATACTAGTTAATGCATGACCAACATCTACATTTGTTTCTATGTTTGTACATCTCTCTGTATGTTTGTGCTTTTTTAAGTCTGTGATTCCCTATTGATAGTTCTGATTTCAGTCCTACTCCACTGTTCATTTTAGCCTTCAGTCATTCCTTATTTTAATGTCTTTAGTTCAACAGTGGGAAAGATGCTTCTCATTATATGTATTTGTTTATTTGTTCAAACCTAGTCCACAAGTAAAGTGCTTTGAGAATTGGTAACAAATACCCATGTAAATAAGTTTATAGGATGATGTTTGAGTGTAGTTTCTTTTGCCTTTAACTTTACAGTATCCTGCAAAAATGTTTTCCAAATTTATTTAGTTCAATAACTTTTTTCCAGTTCTCTTTGAGGTTTTGAGATTCATTTGTTGTATGGTTAGATTAATTTCAGTCTGGATTCCATTTTTCCCTTGACATCCTACTTTAAAATATTATACCCTTTGATGTATCCCTTCCATTCTTTGTGCTTTGTTGTCATATATTTTACTTTTACATATGCCCAAACACAAATATATTGCAGGTATTTTTGCTTTGAACAATTAAGTTATTTTTAGAACAATTAAAAATAAGAAATATTTTACTTCTGTTTTGTTACTACTGTTCTGTCTTAATTTCTTTGTGTAGATCCCATATGTAGTGTGGCATTGTAATCATTTTGCCTGGAGAACTTATACATGAAATCAGGTAGAATGGTATAATGTCTCCTCATGTATTCATCACCTAGGTTCCACAACTGCCATTTTTTGCCAACCTTTAACCTCTTTCCTTATCTTCAAGTTTATTTCCCCCCTCCATTTATATCATGTGCTTTTCTTCATTACTAATGGATAAATATTTCTAAATCTCTCTTCTTTTGACCACATTCACCAGAATGACCCATTTGCTGATACTTGACTCTAATAGATTTAGTTAACATTCTAACTATATATGATCTGTAAAACCTAGCATATTCACTGTTGTTAGTGTAAAAAAAAAATGAACTTAGCTCTCTGATTTCTCAACCCATTGACAAATTCTCCTGGTTCCATTTAGCCTCATCAAATTTGTGGAATACCAAAAGGTGAATATTTGTGACACTTAGAGTTTATGTTAATGATAGGACAAAGCAATTTTACTGTGTATTTGTGTTTTTCTGAGATCAGATCATTTAAAATTTAAGTTCAATTTTTAATTGCTATTTTACTTCAATTCATGTAACATAAATTTTTAAAACTCTTGCAAATTAGTGCTTCATGTACAATTAAGGATATGACAGGTGTACCTGTAATTTATGCTAAATAATTATGTTAAGGAGTCAGAAGATGAAATTTAAAAAGAGACATTTATAAGCATTTCCTTAAAATAATGTTATTAATGTCTTTGCATTTGAAATCACTATTATAAAAATATGTTTTAATTAGAGAATATAAACTCAAAATATTAAAATAAAGCCATTTAATATCTTAAGTCATTTATCCATTTATCAATGTAATATGCATTTATTGAGTAGAACTATGTGTTAGACATAGGAAAATAAAAATAAGATACTCTGTGGTCAAGGAACTTATAATTTAGGGTGTAAGCAGCCAAAGCATGAGGAGGTTATAAGATGAAGATGGGAGAAGGGCATTCTAGGGAATGGGCATGGCTTAGAGAAATAAAAAATATCATAATTTTTAGAAACTGTAAGTAAATGCCTGAGAACAGGAATCATGTCTAGTTGCTTACTATTATATCCTTAGCACATAACATTATAGCTGTTCAATGCATATTTCCTGATTTGATTGATTGATAAATACAGTAGCAGCTAAAGTTGTAAACTGCTTCTAAATGGTTTTATAGGATATTTTGTTTTATAGCCCAGTATTCACTGGAATATATTCTATGGAACACTAACTCTATAGAAAAAAGGGTTCAAAAACAAAACAGCCCTAAGAAATACTGATTGTACAAATCAAAACAATTCTCTTTAGATAAAGACTTCTCATACTTTAGTATGCTAATGTTGATTGTGATCACCAAGAGATTTCAGTTCAACTGTTTCCCAAGCTTCTGTACCTGGGACACACTTACCCATGCACTCAGACACTGTCCTGAGGACTGTGGTTGGTACTGTGTGGACTGAAAAAGTCTACTTTAGGTAACAGAGATCCATTTGTTTTAGGTAGGAAATTGAACTATGGTCCTAGTTTTTTTTTAGAAAACTCCCTTCATGTGTTAAGGAAAAAGAATGAAGAAAATTTAGTAATTAAATTGATGTGGAGGTGTGAGGGAAAATGAATACCTCATATGATTTCTAAGTTTCTTCTGTGACTAACTTGGGGATAGCAGTAAAAAAGAATATGTTATAGAGGATGAGAAGAAGTTTGGGAAGGAAATAATACAGTTAATTTAAGGCAACTGTGTTTAAAGCTAAAGTGGACAACCTTGATTAACTACTTAGATTATAGTTAGATTTGTTTGTGTTTCAGAAGAGACTAGAGATCTTAGGGAAAGCTCTGGGAAGTCTTTTTGAGAGCTCAAAATGTTACTTCCTCTCTCTCCCATAGCCATTTAGATATTTAGTGTCTGTTTTCATGGAACCCATAAGCTTTCTCTTCTCTAGGCTTAATAAACCCAGTTGCCTCAAGCATTCCTAGTGTGAAATACTATCTGGGCCATTTTACCCATGCAGTTCCTTCCTTTGAGTACACTGTAAATCATCAATGTTTACCATAGGATATGGTGTCTCACTGAACATTATACTTCAAGTTTTATGTATTATTACTTTATTGAATGTATTTTCCTATATATCTATAATGTTTTCCTTCTTCATACTGGTTCTAAGCCATTTGCTACTTTCTCCTACACAATTCTTAAGTAGCCATGCCTTTTGGATTATAACCCCTCTTCAGTAAACCATCACCACATGAAATCTCTTCAGTATCTGCCTCTGGAATCTTTACTTTGGCTTGCTTGACGTAAGTGTCGAGCCTTCCCATTGGAACTTGATGTTTGTATTTGATGTTTCAGACTGTTCTTGTTTCCCAAGCAGCCTCTTTTAAGACTTTGACTTCAGGTTACATTCTGCGAGGTCTGCAGCAAACAGCCCATTTCATGTACCCTTATTTCTGACCTTAGTTTCTGTGTGTCCATGCAGGATCTCTCACTTTGAATCAACCAATATCTAAGACTCAACCAGAACAGGTTACACATGATTAATATATGCCAATTTCCTTGAGAGCTGGAGCCATATATTCTTCTTCTTCTTTTTTTTTTTAAAGATTCTTTTTTATTTGAGAGAGAGAGAGAGGGAGAGAGCAGGTGCACACCCCAGAGAGCTTGAGCAAGATTAGGGGCAGGGAGAGAGGGAGAAGCAGACTCCCTCCAAGCAGGGAGCCCCAAGTGGGCTTGATCCAAAGACCCTGGGATCAAGACCTGAAGGTGAAGTTAGATGCTTAAATACTGAGCTACCCAGATGTGCCAGGAGCCATATATTAATTTTTGTACTTCCCGTGTCTAATACAATGCTCAAGACCAATGATATTTAATGGGTGGATAGATGGATGGGTGGTTGAAAGAAGGAGCTGTTTCTGCTTCATATTTTAACATGTAACATTATATGCTTCTACATAAACGTTTGCTTGAAATGAGTTTTGACACTAGAACTACTGGGAAACCAATCCTCTATTAGGGAATGCCCTGATTAACTGAATTAATTTTCTTTCCTAAGACTAAGGAACGAAAGATAACTCCAATATTTAGGCATTTTGTACTTTTTTTTTGAGGACCTACTATATGAAAATATTGGAGCTAGCATTTTTCATTGAATTTTCACATTATTCCATGAGGCACATATTATTCTTGTTTTACAGATGAGAAAACTGAAGCTTAGCTTAAATGGCTGAAGCTAATAAGTGGTAAAGGTGGATTGAATCCTAGGTCCTTTGACTCTGATTCAGTTTTTCTTCACACTGAGAAGCATGTTCTCAGTATGTTTAATAAGCACTACATCATATAGACTTATTTCTTTTTCTTTTTCTTTTTCTTTTTTTAACTTGAAAGACAGAACACGAAAGGCTGAGAAATATCTGAGAATTTGCTTTACAGGAACATTGATTACTTTTTAGTAATTGGATGCGGTGCTTATTTTCCTGGAGAAGAAAAGATCAAGTTTGTTTTTGGTTCCAGTAGTGATATACTAAGAGGATACAGTGCTAGAGTGACACAGAAACAATGATCTGTTTATTGCTATCATTTTGTAATCTAATGAAGAGACAATGCTGATGCATACAGATATAGGAAGATGCATTTTGCTGAAAATCTTAAGATTGGGGATAGCAAAAGTTAAGAATTATTGGTTGATGGACCTGAGTAAATATATGATAGCACAACTGGGAAATATTACCATATAAAATTTCATGGTAGAGTTGGTTCAAATAAACCCTTGCCTGGCTAACTTTGACTTTTTTTTTTTTTTTTAAAGATTTTTTATTTTATTTATTTGTTAGAGAGAGAGAGAGAGAGAGAGCGCATGAGCACAGGCAGACAGAGTGGTAGGCAGAGGCAGAGGGAGAAGCAGGCTCCCCGCTGAGCAAGGAGCCCGATGTGGGACTCGATCCCAGGACGCTGGGATCATGACCTGAGCCGAAGGCAGCCGCTTAACCAACTGAGCCACCCAGGTGTCCCTAACTTTGACTTTTTGTTTAGACACTGGATTCTGTTGTAATTGCTAATGGTTCATTATAACACTTAACGATTCTTTTCTAAATCTAGAAAGAAAGGGAAGAGTTACCACTCTAAATTTTAAAGTACAATAGACTTAAGAATAAAATCTTAATAAAATCCTATAGTTCATTATCATTTATTGGGCACTCTATGTCAGATTTCTAATTTATTCTCCCAATAATCTTATGGGGGGAAAGTTTATGTTTTATCCAAGAGAAAATTGAGGTTTAGAGAGATTAAGTAATTTACCTGAGATTGAAGCTGGGATTTGAATCAAGAGCTAACTGAATGTACCCATCTTATCTCCATTCTAAACTGTTTCTTGAGTGTTAATCGTCCTTTGAACATGGACCTCTATCTTTCCAAAATTCTCTCTTAAGAGCTCTAATAACTATGTTACTGACAAAAATAAATATTTCTTTTAGCTAAGAGCGTAGAGTAAGTATATGTTTCTCTCATTGGTGTAGGTCTCTAGGCAATATATTTATTACTATTTATACATTGAGCTTTAAGTAAAGTGGTGTATGTGTGTGTGTGCGTGCATGTGTGTGTGCGTGCGTGTGTGTGTGTGTGTGTGTGTGTGTGTTTGTGAGTGTGTAGAAAAGCAAAGATGGCTGAGGAAGTTCCTTTACATTGTTCAGTGGGTTTGGCTGAAAAAAACATTTTCTTAACTGGGACAAATATTCTTCCTGAGATATCACTCAGTATATTTTCTGCAGGGCTCCCTTTTCTGGGTGATGTGTTCACTTTGATCACTTCCCTTTTGGATTTCTATTGAATTTTTCTTTTCTGATTCCCATGTGGTATCTCTTATTGGTTTGTGTCTCTGGCTCTTGAAAGATCAAGTAGATCAGCATGGAGATGGTAACATTGAAGGAATGGTTTAAGGGAGACATGGTATGGATGAAAAGAAGGGGCTTTCTCTTGTCCTCCTATGTCTATGGGAGGATATAATGAGACTGAGCCTGGTTTCACCTTTCAGGTGCATGGCTATCATTTGCAGCTGGGAGCTAAGATATATATCAAGAACTAAATTTAGGGAGGCAAGTTCATTTAGGGATTCTAAGATTTCAAGTACTTTCTGATGGATGTTATCCTATGTGGACAGAAAAATATTTCCTGATTTGGAAGATTATCTTGATTAGGGCCTTTAACTAATGGGATGTGACATGGATGGGAGAGGAGATTATTTTTCAGAGCTCATTCATGAGCCTTATGTAATAAGATCACCTGGGAGAATCACAAGCCATTTGGAGCAATCTGGCCTTGGCAAGTATGGGGAATTATTTCTCTGATTCTTCATTCGGGAAGGTCTGCTCAAGGAGCTTCAAAGAGCATTGGCTAGAGGCAAAGTATCTAGCACTGGGAAGGGATCTTGGTAGGTGTTTCTAGGGAGTGGGAATGTATTGCTTTAGGCAGAGCCTTTCAGGTCTCTTGTTTGAATTGGAATTGTAACTGTTGATAGATGGAATGGCTTTATCTATCTTAGGTTCTCTTTATCTACCTGTCCATCTGTCTGTCATCTACCATTTTCCACTCATCATCTATCAATCAATCATATTTCTATGCCAGGATGGACAGAATAGAAAACAATGATTATATATGTCAGGGAAATTAGAATGTGAGTTTAATCATAAGGGAGTGATAAAATTTAGCATAAGTAGGAAATAGAGAAATAAAGGGGTTCATATCACATCAGGCATATATTTTTTTGGGCTGAGTAGAGGAAAAACTTAGCAGATTTATTGAGAACCCAAAGATGAAACAAGAAATTTTAAAACGACTCCATCTAGGACACTTTGGATCTCAGAGTTGTTTGCTTCCACATAAAGGGAAAATACAATCAGCCAATGAAAGATGCAACATTCGGTATGAGGGTAAAAGCTACCACTTAAGCTTTGGAGGGAGAATATCAGAAACCCAGAGTTTAAGTCCATTTGCTTAGACTAGTTTTTAATTTTACAGTAAAATAAAAGACATTGAAAGGATTAAAAAGGGAAGAAAGACACTCAAATGCAATCAGTAATGCTAATTCTTATATCTGTTCTTATTTTTGTTTCTTTTTAGGAACTACTGGAACACTGGGTCATATCCATATCTCTGTGGTGAGGCCAGGGCTGGGAGAGAGAGTTGGAGGGGGGTTGCAGGTGATCTAGTGTAGTCAATAGTTATTCTTCTCCTTCACAGTTACCATAATTGGCCCATGGGTGGACATAGACAAAGGCAGTTAGTATCCTTCTCTGATAGGCATACTGAAAAAAGTCCTTCTGCTTTTAAAACACAGGTGCTAAGGACCATATTTGTTGACACATGGAGTTGCTTGAGTACAGGCATTGCAATATAGGAGAAACATGAACTGAAAAATGAAGATAGAAGAAGGAGGCAGGCAAGGGGGAGAGAAATAAGGGGCCAAGAGAGAAGGGTGGCAAGAGAGAAAGAAGAGAGGGGGAGAGAGAAACTAGCATGAATTGATAGCATCTTTTGAACTCTTAAGACTCAGCTATGCCTGAAGTTATCATCCCTTGGGCTTCCCAGTTGCATAGATTGTATTTATTTCTGAGACTTTGAATTCAATTTTTGTTACTTTCAAAGATTAAAAAGTTCAGAGAAAATTCAGAAGCAAATTAAGAAACAGATTGGAACTTTTAAAACCCAGCTGAACATAAAAGGAATAGGGTAAGCAGAGAGGAAGTACATCTAGCAGCAGAGAGAAGAGTGGCAGTAAAGGATGTTCTGCTATTGTTTAAAGTATATAGCCCTGAATAATTCTAAAGTAAAGTGTTTGAGGGAGAGTGCATGGTTGAGTATGTATCAGTTTTCTCTGGGCTTATGAATGCACTTAGTGGCCTATGAAACATCAGTAGTACCAATTCCAATTAAAACATCTTTTGAGGAAAATCTATAACTAGGACAAATGTAGAAGCAAAATTTGTACCTTACTTGGCCCCAAGAATTATGGGCTGATGGACTTCTAGAGGAGGAGGTAGAGGCAGAGGCTATATTGGCAGAAAAAGGCCAGATGGGACAAAAAATCCCTGGGAATGCATCAGATTCAACAAATACAAACTGAAGATAAGGAGATTTGGATGGTGGGTTTGTGCAAAGCCACAGATTTTGCTTAGAGGATTTCTTGTTATAAATATAAGGTCCCTGGCTCAGAAGAAAGAATAGCGTCTTTGTCCTGGGGAAGAAACCATATTGAATTGAAGTTTGGAACATTAGGAATCAAAAAGATTAGGAAATGGGGATCTAGAGAATTTGGATATAGGAAGAAGAGTGTTTTTGGAAAGACCTTAGGATCAGAATGTCCACCATTTAATCTTTATAAATTTTATTAGTGATTCAGGGTATTCCAGATACCATTTTGAAAAAACTAGAAGCAATTAATGTATAGGTTAGTGTGATAATGATTTTAAGCTTTAAAAAAATTTTGTTTTAAAAACAAAACCCTTTTCAAGAAAATATTAGGCAAAACTCTAATACATAAACCAATAAAAAGGCAATCAGAAGTGGGACCCTGGATACCTACTGCTTAGTGTGCTACTCTGTGGCTTTTTTTTTGAAAACATTGGGGCCCCAGTGTGCACAATATACAAAGAACCGTTTTATACCAAAGTAATTTTTGTGCTTAATCTAGATCTCAAGGGTAGGAAAATACTCATTGATCTGGGACCATAGCCCTGGCTTTTAGTAAATACCATGTATCTGCCAGCTATAATGATCTGTAAGATCTCTGTTTATGCATGATCTGTATTTCCAAGAACCCTGCCGGAGTGGCTAAAGCCATAGCAGGTAGCTGGTTTTGGATTTGGAGATTGAGATCCCATCACCTTGCTTCTATTTTTATCAATGGTTGTGGTCAAGAAGGAAGTGTTTTGTAAACCTGTAAAGAGCTGTAAGAACACAATGGATTTATTTTGATAGTGCTTCTTTGGGTGATCATGCACAATGCTTATGATCTTTTCCTTCCAACCCCATAAACCTGTCCTCTACACACACACACACACACACACACACACGCTCCATATTTCTATTTATCTTTCAACTATCAGTGTAACACTTCTTCCAAGAAACCTCCTATGTCTTTTTCTACCCCTGTTCTCCCCATACTGGTAGCATTTTCCACACTGTACTATAATTTTTTGTCTGTCTCCAACCTATTGATCTCATTAAATTGTGAATTCTATAAGGGTAGGGACTGAATTTTTTCATTTCTGTGTTTCCGGTGCTTAACAAAGAACCTATTTTATTGAAGATATTATAAATGAATTTTATATTTTATGAGAATATAAAAATATTTTTAATAAGTAAAATAAGTGGAAAAGTGATGAGATAGAAGGAGGAAGGGACAGAGACCTTTTACAATTTAGGATGGTTTGAGAACTTGCACTTAATTTTTTATTAACACAGAGCCCTAAGTAAATTGGATAGTCTATTCCTCTAGACCAGCTGATCATGACCATATATTTATAACCACAAAGACCTCACCTCCTAGCCACATCATAGGGTCATGAGGTCTCTGTTCTTAGAGTTGAACTGTTAAAACCATTTTGGTGTATGTGTTTTATTAATTTGTCCCTGATAATTGTACATATTTTTAAAACTTCTGTTACTTAGATTTGTCTTTTTCTGTTTGTTTCTTGGTCCTGATTGTTTTACTCTACTAGGTGTTCTCCTAGGGTAGCAGTTGTCACATTTATGTTATGTACCTCCCCTCAGTCTGGCCCTGGGCAGGAGGATTTGCTGATTGATTGACAAAGCAGGGTTTCCCAGAACCATATCTGTGAGGGTAAAGTTTATGAGACACTAGGAATAAGTGTCTTAGTATGTAGGTATTTAAATTTTATGTGTATTTAAAGACATACACACACATACACACACATAAACACATGCAGGAGTAGCATTATAGCCAAGGTATACTGAAAATAATAAGGCATTTTGCAATTAGAAGCAGCATTGTCTAACTGCCATAATAGCACAATCCTAATCTATGAAAAATAATTAATGGCTAACTGACATCAGTGATGAAATTCCTTTCCTCACTTTGATGACTGAGGCTGTAGCTAGTGTGGGAATAGTGAAAATGTCTGGATGCAGCAGTGGAGATAGATATAAAACTGTCCTAAAATTTTTTCAATTAAGATGGCTGACCTAATTGTGATGATATCTTTAGATCTTTTGGACTAGAAACCTAGGTAGAATCTCAAGGGCTTTGTACTAGTTAGGATTCTCCAGAGAAACAATACAAATATAAATATAAATATGTTATATATATATAATATATATGTGTGTGTATGTATATGTATGTGTATATATGTACACATATCTATGTATATTTTTTCATAAGTATTTTTCCATATATATTGATATTTATTTGGCTTATGTTATTACAAAGGCTGAGAAGTCCTAAATCTCCCATCTGTAACCAAGAGGACTTACAAAGGTTGAATGTATAATTCAGTCTGAGTCTATAGGCCTGCGAACCAAGGGACTGATGGCATAGCAGGTTGATGGAACAGGTCCAAGCCTGAAGGCCTGAGAACGAGGAGTGTCAGTGTCCCAGGGCAGAAGAAGATAGATGTCCCAGATCAAGCAGAAAGCAAATTTGCCCTTCCTGTGTCTTTTTTGTCCTAAAATCTCTCAACAGATTGGCTGAATCTTACCTCCACTGGAGAAGCAATCTTCTTTATTTAGTTGACTGATACAAATGTTTATCTCTTTCAGAAACACCCCTCACAGACACACTCAGAAATAATGTTTTACTAGGTATTTAGAGATCCCTTAGCTCAGTCAAGTTGACACAAAAAATTAACCATCACAGTCTTGATCAGACTTCAGGGTAAGAACCAGTTAATGCAAAATCAAACTAGAGGTTCCTCTACTTAAAAATATATTAACTTCTCCAACAATTACTAGATCCATATATACATATACTTAAAAAACCCCTCACATTCTAGATGTATTAAAATGAAAAAAAAAGTACTCATTAATAGGATTAGAAGAGAACACAAGTAATTATATATGAGACATCAGGTTAAGAAAGTTTTCTCTAGGTGTAGCAACTCAGGAAGAAACAATAAAAGAAAAAAGCGCATTGAAAATAATAAAAAATAAAGCAAAATAAAATTAAATAAAAGGCAAATAAATAAAATAAAATAAAATAAAGCAAATAAAAAGTAGAAAATATTTACTATATATATATGAAAGACGTATGCCATCAGTGAATAAAGAATGCTTAGAAGTCAATATGAATAAAGCTAGTATCATAATAGAAGACAAATATAAGGAGTTCTGGCTACCCAGAATCTTTTATGTATTAAGTTTTATCAGAAAAAAAGGGTGTACTAAGTCACTAATTTATGGGGAGCAAGCAGAGTTCAGGAAGGCAAATTTAGTGAAATAGGAAGGTCAGAAAGAGACCATAGAATATCTCCTTTCTCCCTCCACCCCAAACCCACACAGGTTTATTGAAATATAATTGGCATATAACATTGTGTAAATTTAAGGTACAGAGTGTGGTGATTTGATAACACATATGTATTGTGAAATGATTACCACAAAAAGATTAGTTAACACATCCATTACCTCACATAGTTACCTTTATTTTGTGGTGAGAACATTTAAGATCTAATCTTTTAACAATTTTCAAGTATACAATACAGTATTGTTAATTATAGTACTTGATATACATTAGATCCCCAGATCTTATGCATCTTCTAATGGGAAATTTGTACCCTTTGACTAAACTTCCATTTTCTCCACCATCCAGTCTCTAGGAACAACAAGTACTCTGTTTTTATGAGTTTGTTTTTTTTAAGATTACACATATAAGTGAGATCTCACAGTATTTGTCTTTCTCTATCTTGCTTAATTTACTTAGCCCTCCAGATTCATCCATGTTGTTGCAAATCTGTTTTTTGGCTGAATAATATTCGATGGTGTGTATGTATATATATAAATGTGTGTGTGTGTGTGTATGTGCATATATATACCTTCTTCATTTGTATCTTCTTTATCCATTCATACATTGATGGACAATTAGGTTATTTCCATATTTTGATTATCATGAATAATGCTGTAATGAACAGGGGGATGCAGATATTTCTTCTAGATAATGACATCATTTCCATTGGATACATGTCAAGAAGTGGGTTTGCTGTATGACATGGTAGTTCTATTTTTAATTTTTCGAGGAGTCTTTATATTTTCTATAGTGCTATATTAATTTACATTACCATTGACAGTGGACAAGGATTCCCTTTGCTCTACATCCCCATTAACACTTGTTATCTTTTGTCCTTTTTAGTAATAGCCATTTTAACAGGTGTAAGGTGATACCGCATTATTGTTTTCACTTCTATTTCCCAATTAACAATATTTAGTGCCTTCTCATATATCTGTGGGCCATTTGTGTGTCTTTGGAAATATATCTATTCTTGTTCTTTGCCCATTTTAAAATTGTTATTTTGTTATTGAGTTGTATGAGTTACTTATATATTTTAGATATTAACTGCTTATTAGATATATGATTTGCAAATGTTTTCTTCAGCTGGAAATATATGTATTCACATTCTTTGCCTATTGATTGATTGGGCTGCTTTTGTTTTGTTGTTGTGGGTGGTTTTTTTTGTTTTGTTTTTATTTTTGCTATTTGGTTATATGAGTTAATTATGTATTTTGATTATTAACCCCTTTTCAGATACATGATTTGCAAATATTTCCTCCCATTCTGTAGTTTGCTTTTTTATTTTGTTGATTGCTTTGCTATGCAGAAGTATTTTAGTTTGATGAAGTCTCACTTTTTTAATTTTTGTTTTTGTTGCCTTTGCTTTTAGTATCACATAAAAAAATCAAGACCAAGAGGTCCACTTTAATTCTTTTGTATGCGATTATCCAGTTTTCCCAGCAGCATTTGTTGAAGGAACTATCCTTTTTCCATTGTGTGTACTTGGGACTCATGTCTAAGATTGGCTGGCCATATATAAATATGTGAATATATAAATAAACCTGTATGGTTTATTTTTGGGTTCTTGATTCTATTCCATTGGCTTTTATGTCCATTTTTATGCCAATACTGTGCTATTTTGAGAACTATAGCTTTGTGATTTAGTTTTTATGATTTACTTTTTTTTTTAAAGATTTTATTTATTTATTTATTTATTTGTCAGAGAGAGAGAAAGAGAGCGCGCGCGCACAAGCAGGCAGAGGCAGAGAGAGAAGCAGGCTCCCTGCTGAGCAAGGAGCCTAATACGCGACTCAATCCCAGGAGCCTGGGATCATGACCCGAGCTGAAACCAGTGGCTTACCTGACTGAACCACCCAGGCGTCCCGTGATTTAGTTTGAAATAAGGAACTATGACTCCTTCCTTTAGCTTTGTTCTTATTCAGGATTGCTCAGTCTATTTGAGGTCTTTTGTGGTTCTATACCAATTTTAGAATTTAGTGTACAGATCTTTACTTCCTTGATTAAATTTATTTTTGTTTTCGATGCTACTGTAAACTGAATTGTTTTCTTAATTTTTTTCAGATATTTTATTGTTAGTATATAGAAATTCAACTGATACCTACATGTTGGTTTTGTATCCTGTAACTTTACTGAATTTATTTGTTCTAACAGTTTTTCAGTGGGGTCTTCAGGATTTTCTCTATTTAAGATCATAACATCTGAAAAGAGGCAGTTTTGTTTCTTCCTTTATAATTTGGATGTCTTGATTTCTCTTACTTGCCTCATTGTTCTGGCTTGACTTCCAGTACTATGTTGATTCTAACTGGTGGAAATGGGCACTCTTGTCTTGTTCTTCATTTTAGAGGAAAACTTTTGGCTTTTTATCACTGAGTATGATGTTAACTATAGGCTTGTCATACATGGGCTTTATTATGTTGAGTTCCTTCCTTTTATATCCAATATTTTGAGATTCTTTTATCACGAATGGATGTTGGTTTCTTTCAAATCTTTTTCTGCATTTATTGAGAGGACTGTATGATTTTTACCTTTATTTTACTAATGTAGTGTATCACATTGACTAATTTGCGTATGTTGAACCATCCTTGCATCCCAAGGATAAATCTCACTTGGTCATCGTCCTCTTAATGTGCTGTTGAATTTTATTTGCTAGTGTTTTCTTGAGAATTTCACATCTATATTCATCAGGGATATTGGCCTAAAGGTTTATTTTCCTGTAGTGTCCTTATCTGTACCTAACCTTATCAGGATAATGGTAGCCTTGTAGAATGGGTTTGGGAATGTTTTCTCCTCTTCAGTTTTTTGGAGTAGTTTGAGATAGACTGGGCTTAGTTCTTCTTTAAAAGTTTGGTAGACTACACCAGGGAAGCCATTGGGTCCTGGGATTTTATTTGTTGGGAGGCTTTTGACTACTGATTCAATCTCCTTACACATTATTGTCTTTTCAGATTTTCTATTTCTTTTTGATGCAGTGTTGGTAGGTTATATGTTTCCAAGATTTACCCATTTCTTCTAGATTACCCAGCTTATTGGCATATAAATTTTGACAGAAGTTTCTAATGATCATTTGTATTTCTATCGTATCAGTTGTAACATCCCTTTTATTTATTATTTGAGTCCTCCTTTATTTTTATAAGCCTAGCTAAAGGTTTTTCAATTTTATCTTTTCAAAAATCTAAGTCATAGTTTTATTGATCTTTTTTTATTGTTTCTGTTCTCAATTTCATTTATTTCTGTTCTGAATTTTGTTACCTCTTTTCTTCTGCTTACTTTGAACTTAGTTCTATTTCTAGTTGTTTGAACTGTAAAGTTAGGTTGTTTGGGATCTTTGTTTTCTCTTCACATGGATATTTATTACTATAACCTTCCCTCTTAGAACTCTTTCTGCAGTCTTCACCAGGAGGATGACTGGGTTACATGCTGATCCCTGAACTTAGGGATTCCTACACACTGGGCAAATCCCCTTCCTTCAGAACCATGTGGGAAAGGAGAAGGTCAGTTCTTCCTCAGAAAAGGAGAGAAAGTCCAAGCAAATAGAGGAGGTAGCCACTACAGGTAACCAGTATTGCAATGTTATTTATACACACAAAAATGTATAGCCTAACTGGCAATCAAACAAATGCAAAATAAAGAAGATGGAATATTTTTCACTCATCAAGTTGGCAAATAATGGAGGAATAACACTAGGTGATGGAGGGAAATAAGAACTTTTTGATCTTCTGTTTTGTATGTATTTTACTTAAGAAAATTATTATGCTATAAAATATTTAATATAATGGGGAAATTTTAATTGTTATGAAAGAAAGCAGGCCATAGATTGTGTAAAATTATTTTATAAAAATAGTATATGTATGTATGTATATATTCACAGCGTTGGTAAAATTTTGTCTCTTGATAGGATTATGGGTGGTTTTAATTTTCTCTATGCTTTTATACATACCCCAATTTTCTTAAGCGAATGTATATAATTGTGTTTATTTTTAATTTTATGATAGTAAAAATGTAGTGCACTACAAAGAATTGTATAAAAAAATACCCATGTACCAAAATCTAAATTAGTAATTATCGTGTTGTTATATTTGTTTCAAGTCTTTTTTTTTAAATAGGAGAAATAATCCCTTTTATCCACCATTCTCAGGACCATTTCTTCTACTTTCCCAGAGCTAACCACAGTGAATAATTTGGCGTATAAACTGCCCATCTATTTCTACACCTTTGTTTAAATTGTTCTATTGTTTTTATTTTATAATTAGAAAAATAGCATATCAGTATGCTGCTGGAACAAACAAACTCCCGAAATTTCATTGACTTACAACAAAATTGTTTTATTTCTTGGCACTACTGCTCAGTCCTCTATTGGTCCAGATGTTGTTTTCCTAATTTTTAATGTTTCTTTGATTCTTGCAAGGAGAACACAGGAAAGGCTAGTGTTAAATACATAGTCTCAAATGATTACCCTATACCATAAGCTGCTTATTTGAGCCCATTGCTTTTTAAGAAATAGTGTAATTTATTTTCACATTCCAGCTCCTTCAAATGATACTAATATACTCACATGAATGTGCCAACCCCTTCAGTGGGCATTAACAACTATCTGCCAAATTTGTTTAGATCAGTTTTTATTTATGGGCTCCTACCTTCTGCTTCCCTTGCATTCCCATTACCAGTATTCTCCTCAGGTTGCCCTTGTTTGACTCTCTGTTTTGGATTAACTTATTTGGTTCAGCCTTGGAAATTAGCTTCCCACACCGTATTCCGTAGACAATCCCTAGACTCATTATGTTTGGGTGAGGCCATAACAGATGCACACTTACTATTTGTTGAAAGCAATTATTGAAAGGTGCGCTGCTTTTTCTACATGCCAGCTGTGCAAGACAGACTGGCCAGGCCTGCTTCCCACATGGCCTCTCTGTCATGGGAGGAGGGAACATGGCTAAACTCAATCCAGAACTCATAATTTAGTCTTAAATAATATGTAACTATTTAAAATTATGCATGTGACACCTGATAGTTTAACAGAAATCTTCATTTTACATGGAAAATAGCAGACACACAGGGAGTACAGTTCTCTGTATAGTGGAATGGGTGAATTCTTGTTTTTCCTCTGGATATTCTAATGACTTTTAAAACCAGAATGACTTCATGTTTATAGACATTCTCAGTTTGGTGTGCTTAGAGATGCTCTCTATATGTCCAGATTTGGGTGGGATTTGTCAAAATTTGTCCTCTGAATAGACTTGTCCATTTTTGGTTCAGGTCATGCTATCCTTTATTTCGAGAGCATGGGAGAACTCAACAGTACTGCTGGACCTGGAACCCTCATCTCTCCACCCTCATCTGAAGAAAATGTGGTTCTAAGTCCTACTTAATTTTTACTAGTTTCCTTTACACTTCAGAATGTATTTTAAACACATTAGTTCTGTTTGGCTGGCAACTATTTTTCTTTCTTTTTTTCCCATCCAACTCCCATCTTCTTGTTTTATTTATTGCCAACTGAGACTATGTTCCTTCCATGTTTCAGCAAGTAAAATAGTAGTTTTCCTGGATTCTCATCAAGGGAAATGAATGTTGCAACCAAACACTTTGTGACTCTAATTGAAAATTATTCAAAAACATTGTTTACAAAATCTGTTGAAGGCCACTTTTTGAACATTTTCTCAACCTCAGCATTTCAACCTTAGGTTTGTGAACTGCTTTTCCATAGCCTAAAGTGCATGAATTTATGGGGAGGGGAAAATAAACTGATGAAGTCTCTTTATGCTGTGATAAGTGACTGTGATAATGCATGCAGTTTCCCATAATGCCAGAAAAGCGCAGCAAATTACTGCAGCTGCTCCATCGATGGTTATTTTGTTTTTCCCTAATTAGTAGTTTCTTTTGTATTCTCACCAGAACACATGTGACTCTCATGAACTTTTTTTGTTTTCATATTCCTTGAGCTGTGAGGCATTACAGGTACATGTGAAGTTATTTTTACTGTGGTAAATTAACACACATTTTCAAAGAGTGGTAGGAACAAAATGGATGAGTACTGCAGTATCCAAGTTTAGCTCTTGCCTTGCCCAAATTAGAAGCTTTAATCAAAAACAAAATAGTCTTTTGTGTATTTTATACATGAACATATGTGTGAACCAAAAGAAAGAAGCACAAAAGAACCTTTGATTTTGTTACTTGGGCTTGGTCATCCGAAGTGAGCTGATCTAGGAAGTAGCTATATGTGTCATGTTTTGTTTGCGAGTCTTATGGGTTGCATATGTAGCCATAGTGGCTGGAGGGGTACCCCATGAAACATGGAACTATCTTTTTGAGACTCTGGTTAGAGAAGTTTCATGTGAGATTTTGTCAGTGGGTTCTCTCGACTCCAGTCCAATGAATTGGATCTAAGAGAAATAAGCCCTTGGAATGATGTAACATGAAGTTTCCCTTAAGAGCATGTTTGAAAATTAAAAGTACAGTGGTGTTTGAGAGATTTAATTATTCCAAATGCAAACTTTGACACCATTGTTACATACTCTAATTCTGCCTTTTGATAAATTAGTAGGTTTTAGTTTCTTAAGTCTGAGTGCTGGGATTTACCCTAACACCAATTTGTGGATACTGAATGGGCCTAAATAAGGGGTTGGTTGTCTAGTGTAATTTTGGGGATGGTTTTTATTTTATTTTCTATTTTATTTTTTAAATTTAATTTTATTTTTTCAGTGTTCCAAGATTCATTGTAAGGGGATGGTTTTTATAAAATCAATTTATAGAGCCACCAAAAAGCTGAACCCTACCTGCTTTCCAAATATAATTCTTGTTATCATGTGTATAATATTTTTAAGTTGTATAAGCTAATTTTCATTTGGAGAAAGTAACCTAAGTTACTTATATGTCTTTGACTCTTTTTTTTTTATCTATAAGGAAAGAAAAATAGTACCTACCTCTTAGAGCAGTGGTTAAGAATTCAGACTTTGGCATGAGATGGACCTGCATTTCAATCCCAGCCTTGCAATTTGCCAGATGTCTGATTTTGCCAATTACTTAACCTGTAAGGTTGTTTCTCATCTACAAGATGGAGATACAAATACCATCAACCTCAAAGAATATTTGTTAGCATGAGATAAATTACATATGATACACAATGCTTGGCCCACATTAAAGGCTCAGAAATTTTAGTTCTTTTAAGAAGATAAAATGTAATAAGTTGGGGCACCTGGGTGGCTCAGTGGGTTAAGCCTCTAGGACTTTGGCTCAGGTCATGATCCCAGGGTCCTGGGATCTAGCCCCGCATCAGGCTCTCTGCTCAGCGGGGAGCCTGCTCCCCCCGCCCCCCACCTGCCTCTCTGCCTACTTGTGATCTCTGTCTGCCAAATAAATAGATAAAATCTTTTAAAAAAATGTAATAAGTTAAAAACATCTCACATCTTGTCTGACATTAATAGGTGCTCAAAAACGTTAATTTCTCTTCTTTTTCTTCCTTTTTCTTTTTGTCTTTATTGTGGGGGTAAGGAGATGTGGGAGACATGGGGATAAGGTTAGCAGAATATGGGGATAAGTGACAGTAAGGAAGTTGCACTAAAATTTTTTCTTTAGCTTTTGGAAACTCCACCCACCATCCCCCAAATGTCCAAGGTAGACATGATGTCCGTAGGGCTGGGTGTTATGTAGATCTGCCTCATCTTCCTCCCCCTTTGTGCGAGGGCATTTATTCCACTTCCTCTCTCTCACTGGTTGAATTTAGGAGTAAGTAAACGTTGATGTTATTTTTAGATTAGGTTATTTCTGAGAATCGGAACGTGATCATTAGTCCCTCTCCTCATCTCTCTTCACCTGCTTATCTGTAACTTTGCTTTTCACTTTCTCCCTTTTCCTTTCTCTCCTGCCTCTCATTCCCTCAGAAGGACCCTTGTGATTACATTAGGCCCCCCTGGATAATCTTGGATAGTCTCCCTATCTCAAGATCCTAATCAAATTTGCCAAGCCCATTTTGCCATATATGGTAACACATTCACAGGTTCTGGACATTAGGACATAGACATCCTGGGCGAATCATTATTCAGCCTATTAAGGCCATTGTCAGAGTTCAGTACTCTGAAAAAGTTGGTAGAAACATATAAGAACCAAGATCACAAAGGCAATCAAGATTGAAAAATGGGCATGATGAAAATTGATAGAGGGGTAGGAACGATAAATAACATGTCCTAATGCAGCAGCAAATGTTTTAGATGTATAACAAAGATGACCATCCAAAGATATTTTTGTAGCTTACCAACATCATATGAAGGGAATAGAACAGGTTAATAGAGAGATGGATAAGGTTAAGACAGACCTGTCAGAAAGGTGATGATTTAGAGAGTATATTGTTATTACTCTGAGAAGAACAGAGTGACACTTTTCTATTCTCAATTTTCACTGGTTGTCAGATAGTTGACCTCAATGAGATAAAAAAGAACTCTGGTATTATTGTAAGTAATACAGTATTGGGATTCATTTATTTTTTAAGCGATTTTAAAACTCTCTTGAAATGGGGATTTAACAGTTAAAATAGTCTGATGCAGGTTAAAAACTTAATTTTTATCTAAAAATTATGATTTATATTTATACAACCTACTTAAATGTGTTAACTTGTTTTCTTTCTTTTTTTTTATTGTGTTATATTAGTCACCACACCGTACATCATTAGTTTTTGATGTAGTGTTCCGTGATTCATTGTTTGCGTATAACACCCAATGCTCCATGCAATCTGTGCCCTCCTTAATACCCATCCCCAGGCTCACCCATCTCCCCAACCCCCTCCTTTCTGAAACCCTCAGTTTGTTTCCTGGAGCCCATAGTCTCTCATGGTTCATCTCCCACTCCAATTACTCCCCCTTCATTTTCCCCTTCTCCTAATGTCCTCCATGCTGTTTCTTATGTTTCACAAATAATTGAAACCATACGGTAATTGACTTTCTCTGTTTAACTTATTTCACTTAATGTAATCTCCTCCAGTCCCATCCATGTTGATGCAGAAGTTGGGTAGTCATCCTTTCTGAAGGCTGAGTAATATTCCATTGTGTATATAGACTACATCTTCTTTATCCATTCACCTGTTGAAGGGCATCTTGGCTCTTTCCACATTTTGGCTATTGTGGACATTACTGCTATGAACATTGGGGTGCATATGGCCCTTCTTTTCACTACATCTGTATCTCTGGGGCAAGTACCCAGTAGTGTAATTGCTGGATCATAGGGTAGCTCTATTTTTAACTTTTTGTGGAACCTCCACACTGTTTTCCAAAGTGGTTGCACCAATTTGCATTCCCACCAACAGTGTAAGAGTGTTCCCCTTTCTCTACATCCTCTCCAACATTTGTTGTTTCTTGCCTTGTCGATTTTTGCTGTTCTAACTGGTGTAAGGTGGTATCTCAATGTGGTTTTGATTTGAATCTCCCTGATGGCTAATGATGATGAACATTTTTTCATGTGTCTATTAGCCATTTGTATGTCTTCTTTGGAGAAGTGTCTGCTCATGTCTTCTGCCCATTTTTTGGCTTGATTATCTATTTTTGGGTGTTGAGTTTGAGAAGCTCTTTATAGACCTTGGATATCAGCCCTTTGTCTGTAGTGTCAGTTGTGAATATCTTCTCCCATTCTGTGGGTTGCCTCTTTGTTTTGTTGACTATTTCCTTTGCTGTGCAGAAGTTTTTATCTTGATGAAGTCCCAAAAGTTCATTTTTGCTTTGTTTCCCTTGGTTTTGGAGACGTGTCTTGAAAGAAGTTGCTGTGGCCAATGTCGAAGAGGTTACTGCCTATGTTCTCCTCAAGGATTTTGATGGATTCCTGTCTTACATTGAGGTCTTTCATCCATTTAGAGTTTATCTTTGTGTATGGTGTAAGAGAATCATTCAGTTTCATTCTTCTATATACAGCTGTCCAGTTTTCCCAGCACCATTTATTGAAGAGACTGTCTTTCTTCCACTGGATGTTTTTTCCTGCTTTGTCCAAGATTAGTTGACCATAGAGTTGGGGTCCATATGTGGGCTCTCTATTCTGTTCCATTGGTCTATGTGTCTGTTTTGTAGCCAGTACCATGCTGTCTTGGTGATCACAGCTTTGTAATATACCTTGAAACCATGCAATGTGATGCCCCCAATTTTGTTTTTCTTTTTCATCATTTCCTTGATGATTCAGGTTCTTTTCTGGTTCCATACAAATTTTAGGATTATATGTTCCACCATTTTGAAAAATGCCATTGATATTTTGATTGGGATGGCATGAAAGCATAGATTTCTCTGGGTAGCATAGACATTTTAACAATGTTTATTCTTCTTATCCATGAGCATGGAATGTTTTTCCATCTTTTTTTTTTTAATTTTTTTTTTATTAAATTTTATTTTTTATAAACATATAATATATTTTTATCCCCAGGGGTACAGGTCTGTGAATCGCCAGGTTTACACACTTCACAGCACTCACCATAGCACACACCCTCCCTAATGTCCATAATCCCACCCCCCCAACTCCCCTCCCCCCATTAACCCTCAGTTTGTTTTGTGAGATTAAGAGTCACTTATGGTTTGTCTCCCTCCCAATCCCATCTTGTGTCTTCTTCAATTTCTTTCATGAGTGTTTAGTAGTTCCTAGAGTATAGATCCTTTACCTCTTTGGTTAGGTTTATTCCAAGGTATTTTACAGCTCTTGTAAGTGGAATCCATTCTCTAATTTCTCTTTCTACAGTTACATTGTTAATGCATAAGAAAGCAACAGATTTCTGTGCATTAATTTTGTATCCTGCCACATTACTGAATTACTGTATGAGTTGTAGTAATTTGGGGCTGGAAACTTGCGTTTTCCATGAAAAGTATCATGTCATCTGCTAAGAGAGTTTGACTTTTTCTTTGCCAATCTGAATACATTTTATTTCTTTTTGTTGTCTGATTGCTGTTGCTAGAACTTCTAGTACTATATTGAACAATAGTGGCGGGAGTGGGCATCCTTGTTGTGTTCCTGATCTCAGTGGGAAGGCTCTCAACTTTTCCCCATTGAGAATGATATTCGCTGTGGGTTTTTCATAGATGGATTTTATGAAGTTGAGGAGTGTTCATTCTATCCCTGTACTTTGGAGAGTTTTATTGTGGAAAGGATGTTGTATTTTGTCAAATGGTTTTTCTGTATCAAGAGGACCATGTGGTTCTTTTCTCTTATTTATGTGTTCTATCACATTGATTGATTTGTGAATGTTGAACTAGCCTTACATCCCAGGAATAAATCCCGCCTGGTCATGATGGGTAATCCTTTTAAGGTACTGTTGGATTCTGTTAGCTAGGATCTTCTTGAGAATTTTGGCATCTGTATTCATCAGGGATATTGGTCAGAAATTCTCTTTTTTGATGGGGTCTTTGCCTGGTTTTGGGATCAAGGTAATGCTGGCCTCCTAGAAAGAGTCTGGAAGTTTTCTTTCTGTTTCTGTTTTTTTGAAATAGCTTCAGGAGAATGGTATTATTTCTTCTTTGAATGGCTAACTTATTTTCTAAGAGATATATACATATTAGAAAACTTTAACCTTTCTCATTTATTACCAAAGGAAAACAATTTCCTCCTCACCCCTTCCCACCTGTATAAACAATATACCTATCTCTTTTCCCACTGTTGGCCTCAGTTCAGGCCTTTGTTTCCTGTCTCTCAACTTTCTTTTAGCCTAATCTGTTCTAGATGTTTTTCCCTCCCTCTCTATTTACTTTATGTTATGCTATTATATTAATTGATTATACTACTCCTTGCTTGAAAGTTTTTAAGTTATTGCTAGAGAATACAGTTTTACACCCTTTGGACTTTCATTCAAACTCCTCTGAAATTAGGTGGCCTGGTATGAACAAGGGATATGGTACAGTGGGGAGAGATGAAGAGTTGGTAGACCTTGGCTCTTGCTCAGCATTAACACTTACAGAACTGTGAATTTGGGCAAAGAAATTAACTTCCATGAGCTATAGCTACTTCATCTTTACACCAGGGAGTATCATAGGATTAATAGCCTATAGCACATATTTCCCTATTTGCCTCTGTGTACATTTCTTATTGCTGCTATAAGAAAGAATTGCAAACTCAACACAAGTTTACTGTTTTGTAATTCTAGAGGTCAGAAATCTGAAATGGGTGTCAGTAGGCCAAAATCTAGGTGTTGCAGACTTTTTTTATAAAAGTCTAATAAACAACTATTCCTTCTGAAGATATTAGGGGGAGTCTATTTCCTTCCCTATTCCAACTTTTGGAGACAGTATCCTTCTCACCTCTGCTTCTGTCCTCAAATCTCCTTCTCTAATTCACATTTCTGCTTCCCCTTTTAAAATAAGAGCACTTCTGGTATTTATGGTGCATTTGGATAATCCAGGGTAACCTCACATCTCAAAACTTCCTAATTTAATCACCTCTACAGAGTCCCTTTTGCCAAATTAAGGTAACATAGTCAGATTCTAAGTGGATAGCATTTTTTTTTTTTCCTACACTTTGCTTATTAGTCTCTCTTTCTGCCTTGGGTTGCTATTCTTTCCAACACATGCACACATAATGTTTAAGTGTCCTTTCTGCTATAAAACCTTTCCCAGCTACTCCTAACCAGAGGTAATATCTTCCCTCAGTAAACTCCATGTGGTAGGAGAAACATTTAATGTATTTACAGCTTTTCTCTACTAATGTTCAACTGATTGATCTAAATATTGCTTTCTTCACTATTCCTCAATATTCAACTCTGTGGAGAGAAGAAAGATAAAAGCTACATGGACAGGTTCGCAAGAAAAGACTTGAGTCAGATGATGCGCTGTACTTACCAGGGTTCTGCTTATAGTTACTGTTAGTGGTGTCTCAAAATAGTCCCAAGTGAGGACCAGGGTTAAGGACTAAGGTGAATTTGGGCCAACTTGATAGAACCAAAATACCAAAGTGAAAGACTTTTTTCTTTCAGAGTTAAGAGAGTCAGAGCCTCCCAGTGTTTATGGCAGAGCCATAATAGGAGAAAAGAAAACATTTTAGTGAGTTGGTCACAAACAACTACTTGAACCCTCTTAGATGTGTTTGAGAAAAGGAACAACCAAGAAAGAATGTCATTAGCAGTTATCTATTTCTCTTGGAAACTGCCTAAAGATTTAGATGCTTGGCTTCCATTATGAATGTGATTCATGAAGGTCATGGGAGTTTAGGGTAAAACTTGAGACAACTGATTCAGAAGTCTTAAAGTAGAAAATAATAAATATTTTCTGTTGCATCTCATTAGACTAGAAAGGTAGAAGTATAGTATGTTCCTTAGATACAAAAATGTGTAATATACATTCTTTATATTTTGTTTTGAAGACTACAATTTTTTTTTCTAACTAAATACCAATATTTTTTAGCATTAGAATTTAAGGTTAATATAACTGTGCCTAAAAAAATTCACATTTAAGCAATGGAAAGATGTTACAGAATTCTTCCTTCTTTAAATAAGTAATTCTTCAAAAGATTTTACTCATAGTTCACAGGTTGGATTTTTTAAAAATAGAGAAAATTTTAATTAAAAAAACTGGGTGTCTTCTTCTATTTGATAATTAGGTAGACAATATAATACTGACAATAAGGCTTTTAAGGAGTGATTATGGACAAGGACAGATGTTGCAATGCTAAAAATAAAATAAAAAAGAAACCCTGAAATAATAGGATAAAGCAAGTTATAAGCTGATCAGAATTCATCAGCAATGGAGTTTAATTCCATAGTACTGTACTGTTATCTGTCAAACATTCTTACAATTAAGAGAAAATATCTCCAAGCGTTTCCATGGTACTAGAGCATTCCAGTAGAACAGTCAGCCCACACAGGGCCAAGAAGCTATAGAATATTAATTCAGTACAAGTATGCATCTGACAATCTTAGCATTTATTACAGGTTACAGTAATTTTGCTCTAACAAATGATTCAGTTAAAATGAACACTGCCAAATATTGCAGAACAGGGCATAACTTCCCACTTTCTTAAAGGGTGTGTTTTAAGCTTGAGATAATAAGAACCATTTGCATGATAGAGAGCTTTCTACAATCACCATTTATATATAATGGAAGATAAGTAACCATGACATTGAACAACAGTCAATAGTAATGTATCTATGGCATGCTGCTTTTATGAGGCAGGGAGAGAGCTTTGGGCACACAGCTGAAATAAGTTTGATTTCCTTAGAACTCATCTGTTTAAGAATCAGAATTGCTAAATTCTGAGGTTGAAGAAAAAAAGCTCTCTCTCTGTTCTAACCAATTTCAGAGGAAGAAAACATCCAAAAGGGAAGAAGGGGGCCCAGATCCTTTTTGACCAATCCTAACAGTGGCTCATCGGGGAGCCAGAAATAACAGTACTCAGATAGGAATCATACTACACATTGAACAAACTAAAGATGCCATTTCTATTCCCAGTTAGAGGAATGGCTTCATATAAGGTTTTTGTAAATTAAGCTATTCCTATATTAGGACAAGAGTATTCATAACTTGTGAATGAGGGACTCCTCTTTAGTTTTTAAAGATATTATCATAACAAAAGGCTGAGGTTTACAGTTATTTGTTGATTTTATAAAAAGTCTAACATAATGTTTATCATATACGATTCCAGTTGTGTCTTTAGAGTGACTTATTTTGACATTAGTCCTGTAATTAAGTAACACTGTTGGCATTTTTGTCTGAAATGCTACAGTGAAGAAAGTCTAGCATTCTGTAGATTCCAGGGAGATATAATAACACAATTGTCTTATATGCAGTGTCTTGGAGGTGGAGGAGGATAAGCCAAAATTTTTTCACCCTCTCATCAATGGTTGATTTTCCGTTTTTTTTTTTTTTAACATGACTGCTTTTTCAGGTTTTCAGATATTCATGACCACTGTCTGTAGGTGTTGTCATTTAACTACCGAAGACATAATGATACCTAAATATATGTCTTAAATGAGGAAATAGACATTTCAAACAATAAAATAAAACCTCCGTTTTTATGATTAAAAATGGCTATTCCCAAAACCCACAGCTAATATCCTACTCAATGGTGAAAAACTGAAAACTTTTCCCTAACGTTAGAAACAAGACAAGGATGTTCATTTTCACCACTTTTATTCAACAGAGTACTGGAAGTCCTAATCATAACAATCAGATTTAAAAAAAAAAGGAAGAAAAGGCATCCAAATTGGTAAGGAAAAAGTAAAATTTTCACTGTTTACAGTTAACATGATACTATATAGAGAAAACCTTAACAACTCCACCAAAAAAACCTACTAGAACAGATAAATGGCTTTACTAAGGTAATAGGATACAAAATCAATATACAGAAGTCTGTTGTATTCGTATATACTAATAAAGAAGCAGTAAAAAGATAAACTAAGAAAACAATTCCATTTATAATTACACCAAAAATAATAAATACCTATGAATAAATTTAACCAAAGTAGTGAAAGACCTATGCTTTGAAACTATGAAAAATTGATGAAAGAAATTTAAGATGACACAAATGGAAAGACATTCTGTGCTCTTGGACTGGAAGAAAAGATATTGTTAAGATATCCATAGTGCCCAAAGCAATCTACAGATTTAATGAGATCTTTATCCAAATACCAACAGCATTTTTCTAGAACTAGAACAAACAATCCTTGTTTGTATGGAGCCCCAGAAGTCTCCAAATAGCCAAGACAATCTTCAGAAAGAAAAACAAAACTGGAGGCATCGCAATTCCAGACCCAAAGTTATATTCAAAGTTGTAGTGATCAAGACAGTGTGGTACTGGAACAAAAACAAACACACATAGATCAATGGAATAGAATAGAAAACCCAAAAATGAACCCAACATTATTTAGTCAGTTAATTTTCAATGAAGGAGGAAAGAATATGCAATGAGAAAAAGACAGTCTCTTCAACAAATGGTGCTGAGAAAAATGAACCACTTTCTTATACCATACATAAAAATAAATTCAAAATGGATTAAGTATCTAAATTTGAGTCCTGAAACCATAAAAATCCTACAGGAGAGCACAGGTTGTAATTTCTCTGACATTGGCCATAGCAACATTTTTCTAGATAAGTCTCCTGAGGCAAGGGGAAAAAAAAAGGCAAAAAGAAACTAGTGGGAATACATCAAAATAAAAAGCTTCTACACAGCAAAAGAAACAATCAGCAAAACTAAAAGACAACTTACTGAATGGGGGGAGATATTTACAAATGACATATACAATAAGAAAGAACTTAAATAACTCAAAAAACCCAAATAATCCAATTAAAAATGGCAGAAGACACGAACAGACATTTTTCCAAGGAACGCACACAGATAGCCAACAGATGCATGAAAAAAATGCTTAATATCACTAATCATCAAGGAAATGCAAGACAAAAGCACAATGAAATATCACTTCATACCTGTCAGAATGGCTAAGTAAAAAACATAAGAAACAGCAAGTGTTGGCGAGGAGGTGGAGAAAAAGGGACCCACTTGCACTATTGGTGGGATAGCAAACTGGTGCAAACAGAACTCATATAGTGGAAGAATGTATGGCAGTTTCTTAAAAAATTAAAAACAGAACTACTGTATGTTATTCCAGTAATTCCATTTCCAAGTATTTGCCCAAAGAATATGAAAACACTAATTTGAAGAGATATATGTATCCATGTTTATTGCAGTATTATTTGCAATAGCCAAAAGATGGAACCAGCCCAAGTGTCCACTGATAGATGAATAAAGAAAATGTGGTACACAGTGGAATATTACTCAGTTAAAAAAAAAATGAAGTCTTGCCATTTACAACAACATGGATAGATATAGAGAGTATAATACTAAATGAAATAAGAGACATATATGATATGATTTCCTTTATATGTGGAACTTAAGAAACAAAATGAACATAGAAAAATAGAGATGAAGCAAAAAACAAACTCAACTATAGAGAACAAATTGATGGTTATTAGAGGGTTGGTGGGTGGGAGGATGGGTGAAAAACATGAAGGAGATTACACTTATCTTGATGAGCACTGGGAAATGTATAGAATTGTTGAATCTCTATATTGTACACCTCAAACTAATATAACACTGTATGTTAACTACACTGAATTTAAAATTTTTTTTAAAATGGCTATTCCCAATAGAAAAATTAGCTCATGGAATGAATAGGTAATCACAACAATTTAGTAATACAAATAATATAATTATTACAAACCCAACATTTACCAAGTTTTGTTTGTTTGTTTGTTTGTTTGCTTGTTTTTGTTTTTAGTAAGAGTGAGGTGGTGGGGGCAGAGAAAGAGGGGGAGAGAGAGAATCCTAAGTAGACTCCAGGATCAGCATGGAGCCCAACACAGGGCTTGATCTCTCAACCCCAAGATCATGACCTGAGCCAGAATCGGGAGTTGGGCAAATAAGTGACTGAGCCATACAGGCACCCCTACCAAATTTTTTTAAGTTTTATTTTATCTTCATAGGAATTTAAGAAGGGGATCCTGTTTTATTCTTGTTTTTCAGAAAATTACCCTAATTTATGTAAGATGAAACAACTCTTAACTAGTCAAGGAAACAAAATGCAAATATAGACCACCTGATTTTAGAGTTCAAGCTTTCACTATTAAAAAGGCCAAACTGCCACTCTGGAAAACCATATGGAGGTTCCTCAAGATGTATAAAAATAGAGCTACCCTACAACCCAGCAATTGCACTACTAGGTATTTACCCCAAAGATACAGATGTAGTGAAAAGAAGGGACACATGCACTCCAATATTCATAGCAGCAATGTCCACAATAGCCAAATAGGGAAGGAGCTGAGATGTCCATCAACAGGTGAATGGATAAAGATGTGGTTCATATATGCAATGGAATATTATTACTCAGCCATTAGAAAGGATGAATACTTACCATTTGCATTGACATGAATGGAATTAGAGGGGATTATGCTAGGTGAAATAAGTCAAGCAGAGAGAGACAATTATCATATGGTTTCAGTTATATGTAGAATATAAGGAGTAGCAAAAGGACAATTGGGGAAGGGAGGGAAAAGTGAGAAGAGATTAGAGAGGGAGAACATGAGAGACTCTGGACTCAGGGAAACAAATTGAGGATTACAGAAGGGAGGGGAGTAAGGGGATGGGGTAACCAGGTGATGGGTATTAAGGAGGGCATGGGATGTGATGAGCACTGGTTGTTATATGCAACTAATAAATCATTGAACACTACATCAAAAATTAATGATGTACTATATGTTGGCTAACTGAACATAATGAAAAAAATAAAAAGCAGGTTCCTAAAAAAAAAAAAAAGGCTAAACTGATAAGAAAAGAAAGAAAGGAAAAAAGAATAATGGCTTACTCTTTTCTTTCATCAAGTTGACAGCTTTTGATTTTATTGTGAGTTTTTAAAGGTTAATTCTCAATATTTGTGAAGGCTGGAGGTAACCTGAACTCTATTTGTGGGACTACTAATTGACAATATCTAACCCCCCTGCCAAAGCTGTTGGCTCAAGAATAGGCACATGACCCAGATTTATCTAGAATGAAGTTTAGGATTTTTGCTTGAGTGTTGGGGAAGATGTGCTTTCTTTGACCCTAAAGGAGAAAAAAATGTATAAATGTATTCACAGGAGTTGTTTGTAGCTATTTGTTATCTCCATAGTATCACAATAGGCAGAGCAGGAGACAAAAGGAAGCAGGGTCCTTGTAACATTGTTGAATTTTGGAGGAAACCAACTATGTGCCCTGAGTTATCCCTGGACTCATGAGCTCCACTAAAAAATCTTTGATAAAGCTATTTAAATAATTTCAATTTAGATTATTTTTATTTTTAATAGCAACTGAAGACCTCATAATTGATATGCATATCAAGAACTTTAACATTTTAAATGTTTTTAACCAAGCAATTCTGATACAAGGTTTTTATAATAATGATATAATCAGAGAATGTAGCACTTTGTTTTAAATAATAAAACAATATTTCAAAAACAAAAATTACTTGAAATAACAAAATATGGGAGAAAACAAAATTAAATTTCTAACAATGGTGAGCTGATTGATTAACTTCTGTTATATCTATAAAATAAAATAGCATTGTGATAAAATATTGTAATACCAAAGGCAGTTTCCTACCATGGAAATATTTAAAATAAATTTAAGTGAAAATAGCAGGTCGAAAGCATATTCATAAATGTATATGTTTGTATATATATATATATAACATGAACATAATATTAAGCTGTTAAACAATATATATCAAGCTATATTAAATATATTTAACTTAAATATGTAGTATACTAAACACATATAAACACATGTGTATATTACATACACACTGAACTGGTATAAAACTTTCAAAAATATTTTGGTTGTCAAAATATTTTGGGTGCTTTTAATTTCTTTTTATTTGCACTTAAAATTTTTAAGGTTTTTTTTTTTTTTTGCTTTCTTAAATCATAAATCAGAAAAGTAAACTTTTCCTTGATACTGTGTGTTCTCTTCTCCTAAGTTGATTAAAGAATAGAGTACATTCTACAACAATGGAGCTAGGATCAGCTATGTGTAGAAAGCACATATGCGTGGAATCCTCTCCCATCATACAGGATTGTGTATTTTTCAACTTTGCTGCTCTCTTTTAGATCATGTATATTTAGCTTCTGTAGTCTGTTCCTACATAATACATCAACCGATGAAACCAGTAAACTTAGATATAGTTTAAATGACTTTTAGAAATTACCACATTAAATTTAGGTGATTATTCCTATAACCTAGTGTACACATATTTTCCCAGAGTCCAGACCAACATTTGTTCTTTGAAATCAATTACAGGAAAGTTGAAGCTACATATAGTACAGTTGGAACTATCTATAGTGCAATTTTCGGTCATTAACCATCACTTGCACAGATGTATAAATATGAGTATTTGGGCCTGTTCTCAAAAGAGGATTCCTTAGGGAGTTGGAAAGCCCTCTGGGGAGGTTTGGTATTTCTTTGCTTATCCTAAGCTTTTCCCCAGAGGGTAGAAGAGTCATTATGGATAAAGTCAGTGTTAACCTGAGCGTTAAACTCAGGTGGGCTAATGCTGTGCAACTAAAAGGTGGCTTCATGCTGTTGCTCCTCCAGGGATAAGATGCAGATTATTTAAAGATTCCATTTGTAGATATTTGCTTTTATGTGGGTTTTTTTTTTCAACCTGCAGTTGGGAACTTTTGGAATTTTTCACCAACACATTCTTAAAGTCACAGTTCCCATTAAATTTTTTCAAAATGTAGATTTGTTTAATTATTTCTTTTAAACTATTTATTAATTTCTCTTTATAATTATTCTCTTAAACATGAATTCTTTTCATTACTGGAATAGTTCATAAGTATTAAGAAAATTTACAAAATACAAAAAATTATGAAAAATAACTAAAAACTATAATTCCTTCTCTCTAGAGAAAACACCTATTTATATTTTGATGTATTTAAGTATTTTTCAATGTATACATATATGTATGTATATTTTATAAATAGAGGGTAATCTCTTAAGACTTTTGGATATCTCAAAACAGATTATTCTGAATTTAAAGATTTTATTTATTTATTTATTTATTTGTCAGAGAGAGAGAGAGAGAGAGAGTACATGTGCAAGCTTGCACACACGGGGTAGTGGCAGGCAGAGGGAGAAGCAGGCTCCACACTGAGCAAGAAGCTCCATGCTGCACTCAGTTTTAGGACCCCGGGATTATTACCTGAGCTGAAGGCAGTTCATAATCTGAGCCACCCAGGCATCCCAGATTATTCAGAATTTAAAAACAAGTAACTAATATGGATTATTCTGTTGGTTTTTACTATTTAATAATACATCTCGAGCAATTTTATATGTCAGTAAATATTCTTTTACACTATATATAAAGGCTATATAATATACAATTCATGTATCATATCATAAGTAATTTTCCATTGTTGGATATTAAGTTTTGGGTATTCTAAACAAATATGATAGATATATCTTTGTATTTTCCATGATTATTCCTTTAGGATAAATTTTAACATCAGGAATTCTGGAAAAAAATGTGGTGTGTACATTTTTAAGGCTTTGATATTTATAGTCCAATTTTCTTATAAATATTTAATAATTCATTGCTCCGTGCACTGTGCCTGATTGAGCTTGTTTCTCTATGCATTATCAGTACAGCTAGTCTATCTCTTTTCCCCCATTATGTATCAGCTGCATGATTTGAATTTACCTCACCTGAATACCAAGAATGGATCCTAAATGATTTAAGTCAATTATCAAATTGTTTTTTTCTCTTGCCACAGTGATTGGTTCAGGCATAGACATTTAACACGGGACTAATCAAATTAGAAGGTACCATTTCCCTGACCATGATCATTGGTCAAGTATTGGAAATATGACTTAAACTTATCCAATCGGAATGAATGCCAGGACTGAGGTTACTGACAGGAGAGATATTCTCTCTTTTTTTGAATGGTGTCGTAAAAAGCCAAGTCCTGGTAACCATTTGCCTTCATGAAGGTAGCCACCTTTAGCACAGTGCTGATAAATAAATAGACCAGGTCCAAAAACTTTGAGAGAATTGGAGCTTGATTACTGATTAAACCATGCCTGAAGGCAATCCTGTCTCTGGGGTAACAAAATTTTGAGGGTCCACTAATTTTTCACTGTTTAAATTACTTTGAATTTGTTTTCTTTGATTCACAACCAAAAACATTTGAACTAATATATCTATGTACTATCTTTTAAATAAAAATCTTTGCTCTTATACAAGCAAAAAAAAGTAGTTTTTATATTTGGACACTGAGTTTTTTCATATATTATTGGTCATTTTTATTCTATCTTTATGCATATCCTCATATTTTGTGCTTATTTTTTAAAATCATGTTTTCATGTGTTTCCTCTTATAAAAAAAGGAATGGAACTTCTAGTCATAGCCAATAAAACATTTTCCTTCTTGGATACTTGTTTTTAAATTTTGACTATTCTGTTTTAATATATCTAGAAGTCTTAAGTTTTTATATGTTGAAGTCAGATCAGTCTTTCAGATTCTGCTTTTACTCATATTTTTAAAGAATCGTCCTCTATTGTAAAATCAGAAATGTTTACTTTTATCTCCTCTGGTTCTATATTTTTATGCTTGTCGTCACACTTAAATATTTAATTAATTTGAAAAATATTTTGGTGTATCATGTATGGTGGACTATATTCTCTTCCAGATAATTTCAGCAACTAAATATTTGAGGTAAATAATCTTCAAATATAAAAGTACCAATATATCATTTGTTGTTTCATTTTTTTTAAATTTGTTCCAAGGAAGGTAGGAAAAGTTTTCTTGATTGCTTTGTTATTCAAGGTGTGATGTTTAAAAATCCATTTTTATAGTTAACTTTTAATCTAAATTACCTTTTTTTTTTCCCACCTGGGGATATTGGTGCTATGACTAAGATTAGATGTTTCTATGGCTACAGATTGCCTTTTTTTTTTTTTTTTTTTTTTTTTTTTAAGAAAGGAGCCTGCCTTTATCTTTTAAGTCCTGATACAAAAGACCTAGCAACTGGCCCACTGTGTCCTATAAATACATTTCACTGACACTTTGTAGTGGATATTCAAACAGGAAGTGGAGAACCAGGAACTGAAAAAAAAAGTCACCCTAAATCTGCTGTTCAGAGATTAATACCAACAAAAAGGACCATGACAGTTCTTTACTTTTTCTTTGAATTGCAATCTTTTATGTTCTGACCATATAGAGAAGGGAAAAGAAATTTCAGGCCTTATGGGGACTTTTCAGATAAAAAGTTTTTAGAGGACTCTGGTGCAGAGCAGTTTAATGAGGTGAAAAAGATTTAGGCCATCTCTGAAGACCAGAATATGGCAATGGTTTAGAGGTTGGGAGTCTTTTAGAAGATTTCCCTAAGAGAATGTCCCATTACATGGAACTGTCCCATTACGCGATACTGTCCCATTACTGTAGGACTATCAGTCTCTAAGTGGACCAAACAGGTTGATGATGTTTCTGTTTTGGATCTCTAGGCCTGACGGTAAATGGTTTACCTTGTATGTTCCTCAGAGTTTAGGGAATTTTATGGAAATGATAGTTCAATTTAATTTTGACAAATAGTAGTTGTTGAAAGCTATGTTGATACACTTGCAAGCTTTTTATATGTATTTATAGCATGTGTCTAATGTGTATATGATATCAAGAAATAGAGCTAGGAACAAAAAGTAGTGGCTACTCCAATTGATTTTTTTTCTCCTAAATATAATTTCCATCCATCTCACCTATTCATTTATGTAACTACTGTTTCAGTTTAGTCCACAGGTCAGCAAATCTCTTCTGTAAAGGGCTGGATAAAACTATTTTATGTTTGTAGGCCATATGGTCTCTGTTGCAGTTATTTAACTTGCTGTATAACATGGATGCAACTATAGACAACATGTGTACAAATTGCTGTGGCTGTATTCCAATAGAATTTTACTTAAAAGAGGTGTTAGGCTGATTTAGGCCTGTGGGCTGTAGTTTGCTGACTCCTGATTTAGACCGTTAACCTCCCTCATCTGGGTTGTTGTAATGATTTCTCTTCCTTATGATCAATTCCTTTCAGTTCCATAAACATTTATTGTTTTAGGCACTTAGGTTTCTGTCCTTGAAGAACTGGTAATCTAGAGGAAACAAAGATGAGAAAGCTTATAAAGTTAATATAATGAGGTAGGGTTGCTCTCTGCATTGTTGCCAGAATGGGTTTTATACAGGAGATGATCATTTTCCTTTTCTGCAAAAATACATTTTAGTGATATCTTATAATATCATAACTCCTTCATGAGGCATGTAGGTCTTTCATTATCTGGCTGTCTGGCCTATAACCATCTTCCTAGACCATCTTTTTCACCTTATACTTTCATATCTTAAGTTTAACTACAATAAATCTTACCAATAGGTATGGCAACAATACATAGCATTATGCTCTTTTATACTCTGGGCCTTTGCATATTCTGTCCTGGAATGACCTCCCTTTATTCCCCCGCAGCCAATAAGAGGAAGACTTTTCTATCCAAGCCATCCAGGGATTGCAATGGGCTGCCTTGTTAGATGGAGAAGGGGTATGATGACGAGTTCTTTCTTACTGAAAATATCCAAGCATGAGTTGGCTAAACACTTGGCAGATGTATCCGATATTATCGGAGCTTTGCCCAGATTCCCTTTAGCAGGCTTTGTATTCATATTCTAGCTATTATAGGTATTGGCTATTAACAGCATATATCTGTATCCTTTTTCTGAGGATTTCAAGAGGGCTCCACCTTGCCAGAAAATACCCTTCTTTTCTTCCTCTCCCTACCCCCCATACCCAGCTTATAGCAAGTTGACTAACTTATGTGGGGGGCCTTGCCTCTGGATGGAACAAACTCTATGGTGTGATTCCTGTACCAGGGCTCTCCAGGGGATCAGGCTGAGACTAGAATTCTGAAACCACATCTAGAGTAATTGACAATTTTCTCAATAAGTTACTTGCAAAAGAATACTTAGAAAGGTAGTGAGATTAAATAATTTTTAAGGTTTCTTATTAGTCTGCATGATTTTGAATATGAAAGGAAATCACACTCTAATCCTCTCGTTATCACTGTTTGTGTTACCAGAGGCAACTTTGGTATTTGGTATTTGGTATTCTCAGTTTCCTTATCATAAAATTGGGATAATAATAGTATCTACCTTGAAGAGTTACAAAAATTAAAAGAAATAATAAATACAAAATTTTAGCACAATATCAGGTGTATAAAATATGCTCAGTAACATTAGATAGTTTTATTATCTTTATTATAAACATTATTACATGTCCCCCAAAAGAGAAAATATGAAGGCAGTGCTTCTATGTATTTTAATGTAATAAAAAATTTTCTCTAGTAAAGTAATGGGAACCATGAAAAATCCATATGCTTGGGACGCCTGGGTGGCTCAGTTGGTTGGGCAGCTGCCTTCGGCTCAGGTCATGATCCCAGCGTCCTGGGATCGAGTCCCGCATCGGGCTCCTTGCTCGGCAGGGAGCCTGCTTCTCCCTCTGCCTCTGCCTGCCACTCTGTCTGCCTGTGCTTGCTCTCTCTCTCTCTCTGACAAATAAATAAACAAAATCTTAAAAAAAAAAAAATCCATATGCTTGATGAACATATTTGATTTCTCCATTGAGAATGGCTTTGTGTACTTTTAGCCCAGCACATAGCTGATGTCTATTAAATATTTGTTGATGAATATAAAGACATATTGTATTAACAGTAGATTTGAATTTTGGGTGGCCAATAAGTCTTAAAAGATTAAGCAAAAATAAACTGAATTTAAGAAGTTAGAGATTTCCATGATTTATATAAAGAATACTCCATTCCAATATTTCTATTCTAGTTATATTAGGTATATGTGACCTATAAGTCATATATTTTGCCCTTGTCTAGATCACATTTCCCTTGAATGCCCAAATAACAATAGTCAGATGCTCAAACTCATTTGAAATCAGAAGTCCTGTCATTTTACCAGATTCCGAACTGTAGTGATTTCTTGGACTCTTTGAGGAACTTGTTCACATGTTGCACGAAGCTGTTTTGGATATTGTCTATGACTTCATCCAGTTACCTGTGAGCCTTTGATCCAGTTTTTGCAAATTACTTATTGGGATCTTGAGAATGGTTCTTCCTATGCCACTATTCTCCCATCAACTGTTGTGTTCAGCTCAGGTTTTTGAAGGGTTACGGATGACAGAAAAGAATGAACAATTGTGGTAGATTGTATCTTCCTAAGAAGGCACAGTATCCCCAAAGATGGCTACATCATCCCACATGCTGTTCTTACAAAGTGGTTGTATTGGTTTTCTGTTCCTGTGTAATAATTTACCAGAAATTTAGTGGTTTAAACAACACTAATGTATTCTCTGCATTTCTGTTGGCCAAAAGTCCAGGATCAGGCATAGCTTAGCTGGGTTTTCTGCTTGAGGGTCTCAGTAAGTTACAGTCAAGGTGTTGACTGGGCTGCTGCTCATCTGGAGGTGTTTCCACAAGTGGAAAGAATCCACTTCCAAACTTGTTCAGATGTTTTCACAGTGCCTTACAACTGTAGCACTGAGACCTTCAACTCCTACCAGGTGACTGAGGTTATTTGTCTTGTAGACCTACCCTGGGCAGTTTACATCATAGCAATTTGTTTCTTCAAGGCCAGCAGGATAAGCTCTTTCCAGTTTGTCAAGATCGAGTTTCATGTAACATAACACAATCCTGGGAATTAGATCCAATCACCTTTTCTATAAAACCTATTAGTCTGCTTAGGTTGTCATAACAAAATATCATAGACTGGGTGGCTTACATAACAGAAACTTATTTTCTTAAATTTCTGGAGCCTGGGAGTCCAAGATCAGGGTGCCTGCATGTTCATGTCTGGTAAAGACTCTCTTCCTCGCTGTGTCTTCACATGGCAAAGAGAGAAAGAATAAGTTCCGTGGTGTCTCTTCTTATAAGGGTACTAATCCCATCATTAGGGCCCCACCCTAGTACCTAATAACTTCTCAAATGCCCATCTTCAAATACCATCACATTGCAGGTTAGGGCTTCAATTTAGCAAACTGGGGGAGGAGCCACAAACATTTGTCCATAACATATATATATATATATATATATATGTATATATATATATATTTAAATATTTTATATATTATACATATATGTATAAAATATATATTAGATATATATTTTATATATATAATATATATATTTAAAGATTTTACTTATTTATTTGACAGAGAGATCACAAGTAGGCGGAGAGGCACGCAGAGGGTGGGGGGGAAGCAGGCTCCCTGCTGAGCAGAGAGCCTGATGCGGTGCTCGATCCAGGACCCTGGGATCATGACCTGAGCAGAAGGCAGAGACTTTAACCCACTGAGCCCCCCAGGCGCCCCTGTCCATAACATATTTAAGCAGTATTTTCCATGGAGCAACATAATACCACTTTTTCCCTATGCCATAATCTAATCAAAGAGTGTCATTCTGCCACCTTTACCATATTCTGTTTGTTAGAAGTAGTCCCAAGGTTTGCACTCAAGGGAAAGAAATCATACAAACACATGTCTCATTGGGGCTACCTTAGAGTGTGTCCGTTATGGTGATATTGACACATTCTTACCTCAAGAGATGAGGTCCATTATACTTCTTCCGCTTGAATATGAATCCTCTTCTTTGTGACTTGCTTTTATCACATTAGAACATAGTAAAAGTGATGCTATGTGTCTTCTGAAGTTAAGTCATTGAGGATGATTGGCCTTTCTCTTTCTCTCCGTCCCACCCCGTCTTTATCTCTCAGGACATGTGCTTTCCGAGAGACTTGATGAGACCCATTTGGAGAAGAGAGGATACCAGCCAATAGTAGTATGACATGTAAGTGTGCCATACTTTAGATGATTCTAGTTTCCTGGACTTGAGTGTTCCATCTGAGACCAAAGACATCATAAAGCATAGACAAGTTATCTATACTGTGGTCTACTTGAATTCCTGATGTATAAAAACATGAACAAAATAAATGATTGTTTCTTGCCACTAAGCATGGAATTATTTGTGGTAATAGTAACTGGAATAACAATGAAGAAAAATTAAAAACTGCTAATACGTAATAATATATGTGATATATCAGACTCATATTCCACGACTTTCCATGAGAAGGCTCTTGGTTGCCTATTTGTCTCCTTAGTTTCTGGCTTTCTACCATGTTGTAGAGATAGTTAGAATCTCTTGAAGAGTTCTTAACACTTTCTCCTTGAAGTTCAGGCCCAAATTTTTAGGCTCTCAAAAGGGAAACAACATTCTGAAGAAGATACATGTTCTGGATATCTATAGTATCACAGCAATGAATACATCAGCTATAAACATTTCATGAGGAGCACTTAAGCACCTTAATATCTCACACCTTTCTGTGCTCTTATGGATTCTTTCCTTATTTTGGCCTAGCCAAATTATGTGTTAAGTTGTCTTATCCTAAAACAAAGATCCAATCTTCTCTTAGAGGTAAATCAAATCCTTAATATCTAGGGAATGAGAAAAACTGCTGCTTTAAAATTATTTTTCTCGGGATACTTGGGTGGCTCAGTGGGTTAAGTGCCTGCCTTCGGCTCAGGTCATGATCTCAGGGTCCTGGGATTGAGCTCCACATTGGGCTCTCTGCTCAGCAGGGAGCCTGCTTCCCCCTCTCTTTCTGCCTGCCTCTCTGCCTACTTGTGATCTCTCAAAAAAAAAAAAAATCTTTAAAATTTTTTTTCTCATATCTCAAGATTTTTCTCATGTCTCAAGCTCACACTAAAGACCTGACCATTTAATTTCTATTGTATTTAAGAGGATGGATTTGGAAGATATCAATAAATCATTTCCTTTTCATATAAAAAGAGTAGACTTTTTTTTTTTTTCTACCAATTCCTGGTAACAGGAAGAGTAGGATATGTTCAGAAAACTTACTTTATTCTATATTAAGAAAATAAATTTCTGAAACTTCTGAATGTAATACTACCTCCAAATTAAGAGGAAGTTATGTCCCTTTTAATAAGAATGATGAAATTCAGCAAAACAATCCATATTCTTCAATTAAATTACTCCTGAAAAACATTTGCTATTGGCAAAGCTTTAAACATAAAATTTAGTTTCCTGGGAATTTTTCTTTATTTTTTTAGTAGTGGGTTGTCACCTCATGATGTATCTCTCAGACCATATTTCTTGAGTAGTTTCTAAAACCACAGAAAGTATTATTTAAATTATGTGTTCTTATTTATTTTACTCTGAAAAACAGGAACCCAGGGGCAGCTGGAAGGAAAGAGAAGAAAAAACAACCCATGTATATTCTATTAAAGCACTGGGTCATCTCTTTTTGGCAACAATAATGCTATCTGGGAAGTGAGAAAGATGATGTGAGATACACACACACACAGTGGAATATTATTCAGTCATCAAAAAGAATGAAATCTTGCTATTTGCAATGACGTGGATGAAACTAGTCTATTAATGCTGAGTGAAATGAGTCAATCAGAGAAAGACAAATATCATATGATTTCATGTGGAATTTAAGAAAGAAAACATGAACATGTGGGAAGGGGGAAAAGTAAAAAAGGAGAGAGGGAAACAAGCCATAAGTGACTCTTAACAATAGAAAATAAACTGAAGATTGATGGAGGGAGATGGGGGGTCAATAGGCTAGAAGAGGGCCCTTTTTGTGATAAGCCCTGAGTGTTGTATGTAAATGATGAATCGCTGAATTCTACCCCAGAAGCTCTGTATGTTAACTAGCAAAATTTAAATTAAAAAAATTAAATTAAATTAAGTTAAATTAAAAATTAAATTAAAAAAAGAAAAGAAATGGGTTTAATAAATATCCTGTGTGACACTAGTGACTAGCCAGATTTGCTTAAGAGACTAATGATACTCAAACCTTGAGAACTTTTGCAAGACTTCTTAATATACATTTGATGGAGGGATGCCCAGTGACTTCATGATGCCCATAGGGAATTTGCATATTGAGGTTGTCCTCAAGGAATTACAGCTTTGTCCTATTCTTCAATATTGGCTTCCCCAGGGTGTCCTGCTGAAGAGGACTTTTCTATGCTTGCCATCCTCTTTTGCTTTTGTGGAGTGTGAGCCATTTTGATTATGTAGCAATCTTATTTCCAAGAGACTTCTGCATTTGTTTATTAGGAAAACTACAACCTTCCTCTGAGTATTATTAGCCCTATCATTTATCCAAAAAAAAAAGAAAAAGAAAAAAAAAGAGTGATCCTGACCAGTCCAAACACAGTAGTCCTTACAGTAAGGGTGGAGTTGTGATTTTCATCACTATAAAGAATAGCATTGAGTGTGCTTGCTACAGATGATGTTTCACAAAGAATTCCTACTTTTCCATTTTATCAGTTCATCTGTGAATTTTAGCTATACAGCATTTTTACCAATGGAGTACAGTGGTGGCAGTGATGGTCAGGAGGATAATATCCTTTCCATTTTTTAATACACTAGATTTTTTTTTTTTTTTTTTTTTTTTTTTTTACAGAGAGAGAGAGAGATCACAAGTAGGCAGAGAGGCAGGCATAGAGAGAGAGGAGAAAGCAGGCTCCCCGCTGAGCAGAGAGCCCGATGCGGGCCTCGATCCCAGGACCCTGAGATCATGACCTGAGCCGAAGGCAGAGGCTTAACCCACTGAGCCACCCAGGCGCCCAATACACTAGATTTTTAATCTGAAGATTGTTGAGAGACAAGTTTGAGATTTCTGCAAATGCAGAAGCTGTTTTAACAGATTAGCCAAAATTAGTCTTCTACAGAAAATTTTTGTTATTAAGAAAAAAATCTCATTCATTTTGATCACTTGGAAATAAACTTTGCCCTTTGTTGGAGAAAAGTCTGGTGTAATTTCAGGATTTTATTTTTCCTGCTCCCCTCCTTCACATGTGGTCATTTTTTACTCAAGCTTCGATATGCCATGTATAATTATCCTTTCATTTATACCTTCTCTCATTTCTCTAGAGAGTTAGTGGCTTTTTCTTATATTCTTACATATGCTGTTTGGAGGGACCAATCTCCATTATAGTGCTTATAATGTTTTTCTCAATAAATTTGAACCTAAATATCAAAGACTATGTCTTTTTTCCACATTTCTATAGGTAGCACATAGCATAATGGCAAGTGCTTTTTAAATGTTTCTTACATGAAAAAAGTCCTTCAGTGTAAAAGACAGGTAAAAGATTACCCCCCCTCACACAAAAGTTTCTCCTGTAACTTCTACCCCTTTATAGTGGATTTCCATGCCCAAGTATGATTCATTTCAGTTTTTTCTCAGTATGGTTAGAATTTTTTTTTCTGTGTACTTTGTTGTTTTCTTATCTATAATAATTAATTGGCAGCACAATTAATATTAAAATCAAAATTAGTAATTAAGGGGGCCCCTGGGTGGCTCAGTTGGTTGAGCATCTGCCTTTGGCTTGGGTCATGATCTCAGGGTCCTGGGATGGAGTACCTCATTAGGCTCCCTGCTCAGTGGGATGTCTGCTTCTCCCTCTCCCTCTGCGCCTTCCCATGCTTGTCTGTTTTCTCTCTCTGTAAAATAAATAAATAAAATCTTTTTAAAAATTAGTAATTTGGATGATGTTCACTAATGATGTTCAATGATTCCATTTCTACCCCGCCTTTATTTTTGTTCTGGATGGACCTTGTATTTATCATGTAAATACTGTAAATGTTGTAAAATCCCCCTAAGATACTGGAAGAGAAGGCAGGTACTCCTATATTTCTTGACCTAGAAGGGAAGGAATAGACTAAGGTTGAAAGTTTTCTTTGGACATTGCATAGTGTACTATATTATCATCAATGTTGCAGACATAAATTGATCATCTCTTCAAGAAATAATGTGGCATATTGTGTTATCTAGCAACTAAGCATTTCATTAAACTTCATAGACAACTCTTCAGTAATCAGATGTTTAAAATAATTTAGGTCTATGTAAAAGATGTCAGACATTTATCATCTCTTATTCTCTCTGTTGCTCCAAATAATGATCTAAAATACAAAGTAATACAATTTAAAAAAAAGGATTGATTAGATTTAGGGTAAATCTATTGCTATATTTTGTATTTCTCTATGAAAAGGATCCTATTTTCATAAGAATCCACTTTAATTTCTGTTTTGATTAAAGCTGCAATAGTACTTTCCTGTTTATGATTTTGCTTAGTGGTTTTCTATGTCTTAGTGGTTTTCTATAGCATTTATTCCATGTCTTAGTGGTTTCCTATAGCATTTATTATCTGTATTACACACTTGATATTTATATTTTGACTAAATCAATAAACAATGATTGTCCCATTTTTATTGAAGGTTTACATATGTAGACCTCCCCAAGTAGACAGTAAACTCCTTTTGAGAACAGGGATACAGATTCTATTTATGTTCTCAACAGTGCTTAATATAATGTCTGCACAAAACAAAAATTAAATAAATATTTATTTTGATTAATTTATTCACCTCACCTTCTAAACAGTGTTTTTAAGTCAGCCATGCTATCTTAAGTGTTATTCTTTATTTCTTTTTAAAAAGAATCATTTAGGATTGAACTTTTTTTCTTCTAGAACATGTAATAGTATATGGGAATGGGGTTATGTGATGGTTAGAGCACAGTCTCTGGAGTTTAGCTACTTGGGTTTGAATCCTAGCCCTACGATTTGCCAGCTATGCAAATACTTTGCTGAAGAAATTACTTACTTCCTGGTTCTTTAGTTTTCTCACCTATAAAGTGGGGCTAGTAATAAGCCCTATCCATGTAATTATGAGGATTAAATGAGTTAAAATATATATGACATACTCAGGAAAAAGCTTGATAATAGAAATAAGTGCTATGTAAGCTATGTCTATATTCATATATAAAAAGAGTTTTACAGTTTCATAGGATTATAGAACATTGGGATTGAAAGGAACTTTTGAAACCAAAGTGGAAAGAAAATGAGAATATGGTCAGAAGACCTGGCTTGAGTTCTAGTTCTGAAACTTCTGAAGTGATTTCATTTGTGAAACAGACAGGCTAATAACATCATTATTGATCCTAAGAGTTTTTTTGAGGATTAGAGAGAAAAATATACTGAGGATGACATTTTAAATGGTGAAAAAACCCCACAAAACTGTTATTAGCATGTTTGTTATTATTACTTACAGATGAAGAAACTGAAGTTCACTTTATAGCCTTAGACAAGTTACTTATTCTTTCAACACTTGTTTCATATCTGTAAAGTATGGATAATAAAGGAACCCAGCTCATATGATTTTAAGAATTAAATGAGTTAATGCAAAGTGACTCTAGATAATATCTTGGTAATAACAGTTATTTATTTATTATTTTTATACTCATCCAATAAATATTTGTGATCCAGTGCTAGTTTGTATTTGTTTATAATAAAATGTGGGGGTTTTATTAAGAATACTGACTCCTCTGCTAAAGGTTTTGATTGAGGGGGTGGATAAGAAAACTGCAGAGGATGCCTGAGTGGCTCAGTCTTACTCTTGATTTCTGCTGAGGCCCTAATCTCAGGTTGTGAAATTGGTCCAGTTTAGGGCTCTGTGCTCAGCAGGGAGTCTCCTTGAGATTCTTTATCTCTGCCCACGCCCTGCTACCCCTCACCCTGCCACCCCCACTTATGTGTTCTCTGTCTCTCAGATAAATAAATCTTTGGGGGAAAAAAAAGAAAACTGTCAAATAATCCTCAGCTTAGTTTTCCTGTATTGACATACTTCTTTGAATTCCTTATATCTGCCCTGAGACTTATTATATGTTATGTGTTTTCTTGTCCTATATGAGCTATTCTAGTGATTCTATGTAAATGAAAACAAACAGCAAAAAAAAAAAAAAATTCCCTATATAGACAAAGGCAAAATATAGGGTTAGCTTATTATCATACTCAGGCTTTTATTTTATTTTTTTTCCACTAAAGGGAGTATCTTTCAGTTTTGGACATGGTAATTTGGTGCTGCTTCTTCTTCTTCTTCTTTTAAAGATTTTACTTGTTTATTTGTGAGAGATAGCACAAGCAGGCAGAGGGGCAGGCAGAGGGTGAGGGAGAAGCAGGCCCTCTTCTGAGTAGGGATCCCAATGTAGGGCTTGATCCCAGGACCCTGGGATCATGACCTGAGCCGAAGGCAGCCACTTAATCGACTGAGGCACCCCGGTGCCCTGGTAATTTGCTTCTACAGGGAAGAACTGTATAGCATGTAAGCAGTTAAGGCAATTGTGTTTTTATTTCAAGATGGTTTCCTATTTTATAATCAAATATTCCTTTACAGGGACTAGCCTTGCTTTAATAATCTAAAATTTTATATTATTTTTTAGTTTTGTAAATTTAAATTAACATATAATGTATTATTTGTTTCAGGGGTACAGGTCTGTAATTCATCAGTCTTATATAATATCAGTGTTCATTACAGCACATACCCTCCCCAGTGTCCATCACCCAGTTACCACATCCCTCCACCCCCCTTCCTCCAGAAACCCTCAATTTGTTTCCTATGATTAAGAGTCTCTTAAGTTTTGTCTACCTCTCTGGTTTCACCTTGTTTCATCTTTTCCTCTCTCCACCTGTGATCCTCTGCCTTGTTCTTAAATTCCACATATGAGTGAGATCATATGATAATTGTCTTTCTTTAATAATCTAAATTTTAAACCAATAATTTTGAGGTTCTAGGAGGTACTGGTTATGAGAGATTTCTTTATGACTAGCAGGAGAGTTTGCTTTATATTTTTAATAAGGACAATGGGGCTAATTCTTCTTTTTGAAAAGGTCTAATTTAAGGCTGTTCTTTCACTTGCCCTCTCAACATTGAATCGTTCTTATTCTCAACACTTGAAGCATTTGGCAGAATTCATGATTAGCTTACAAGCCAAGGAAACCTGAATACGGAAGTTGTCTGCTTTAAACATTACCTTGGTAGAATTATTTACTGATAACTTAGCAGTCCAGTGTTCTTTGATTAATCTTTGTATTCTTGGTATAATGTGAGTATCTGGTACCTATGAAATTCCCCAATAAATATTTGATGAAGAATAATAATGACTTATATTATGCCGGATATTATGCTAAGTATTTTATATGCATTATCTTTTAATCTTGATGAAGTAGACACTGTTATTAACTGTATTTCATAAAAGAGAAAACTAAGGTACAGAGAACTTGTGGAACTTGCTCAGCTTCTAAGAGCAAGACAGAGAACCTGGGTCTTTTTTTATTCTAGAGATCAGCTCTAAAAATCTACCTTTCATTAAACTATACATGAAAGATGAATGGATAAATGTTACCAAGTCAAGTTTTGATTATTTGGTGATATTGTTCCACTTGATTCTGCTGAGTCTATAATTTGAATATATATGGTCTGATTATTGATTCTATTTGCTTTGCTTATTATCTCTCCTTCACTAAATTATAAATGATTCTAGTGCAGAGACGATGACTTTATTTTATCCCCTTACTGCTCCTAATGTGGTGGACTCACCATAGGTGTTTGCTAAAAATTATTGACCATGCAGCTAACTGACTAGAACATACTAAAAATAAGCAGCAGATAAACAACAGATAACAGGCCTCAGTGTTCTTTATTTAAAAGACATGACTAATCATTCCTTAACTTCTTTGGTAAAATGTAATACAATTTACAGTTTTCTTTCCAGCTTTATTTGATTGTAATGGACAAATAAAATTGTATACATTTAAAGTGTTCAATGTGAACAATTGATAAACTTTGTGAAATGATTACCACAACATGGTTAATTAACCCATGCATACCACACAGTTACCTTTTATACATGTGTGGTGAGAACTCCTACGATCTATTCACCCATCATGATAATTTCAAGTATACATTATTATTAACCATAGTCATTATGCAGCACATTAGATCCCAAACTTATTCATCTTATAACTAAAGGCTTGTATCCTTTGATCAGCATTTTCCCATGTTCCCCACACCTCAGCCCTTAGTAACTACCATTCTACTGTTTCTAAGAGTTAGGTTTTTTTGTTTTTATTTTTGTTTTTTTTAATTTCATATATAAGTGAGATCATGTAGTATTTGTCTTTCTCTGTCTGGTTTATTTCACTTAGTATAATGTCCTCTCTTTTCTTCCACGTTATTGCAAATGGCAGAATTTCTTTCATTTTCATGGCTGTATAATAGTCGTATAGTATTACATATCACCTCTTTATTCATCAGATGATGGACACCTATCTTGTTTCAATATCTTGGCTATTGTGACTAATGCTGTAATGACAATCGGTGTGCAGATAGCTTCTCTAGATATTGATCTCATTTTCTTTGGATATATATCCAGAAATGGGATTATTAGATTGTATAATACTTCTATTTTTAATTTTTTGAGGAAACTCCATACTGTTTTCCATAGTATGGAAAATTGGCTATACCAATTTACATTCCTACCAAGAGGGCACAAGTGTTCCCTTTACTCCATTCTTGTCAACACTTGTTATTTCTCATCTTTTTGGTAATATCCATTCTTATAGGTGTGAGGTGATATCTTATTGTGATTTTGATTTGCATTTTTCTGATGATTAGTGATGTCCAGTACCTTTTCATATTCTTATTGGCCATCTGTATAACTTCTTATAACACAGACCAGCTACTTTAGGACTCTTTCATTCTATATGCTTCACTGTTATTCTGCATGGCTCCAAGCCTGTTTATGGGGTTAGAGCATGGACTTTAGAATAGAACTGCCCTGGAATTGTCACATACTAGATACATTTGGACAAGTTACTTGTCACTTCACATCCAAGTGTCTTTCCTCTTGCATTATATTATTTCCTCCACCTGAAAAACTGTTAACATCTAGGGCAATTTGTACTTCAACCTTAACTCCTGTGAAGCTGTCATGACTTGTCCTTGCCCTCAGGCAGTTTATCATTTTCTCTTCTGGGCCACTACTGTGCACTCTTGTCTCACAGCTCCACCCTTACAGTCCACACTCCTGTGAAAATGTTTCATGTAATTCCTTAAATCTGAGATGTTCTCTTTTGTCTCTGGCCTTCTTACATGTTGCTTCTCTGACTAGAACATTATTTTCTGCCTCTTATTATTTCGTCATTTTTTTAGTCTCAGTTATGTTTCTTCCTTGGGAAGCAACCTGCCTTAACACTATCATACACATGATTACTTGTTTAATTTTCTGATTTTCTCTTATAGACTGTAAACTGCATAAAGGAAAGGATACATTTTTCTAGTTTATGTTATATCCTCTGTGCCTGTCCAAGTGTTTTTGGTACATTATGATCACTTAAATATTTGTTTGAGAAATTACTATATTTGACTTAATATGGAGTCTTTGGAAAAATTATGAGTTTTATGTTTGTGAAGCTATAAGAAAATAATAGGTTTATTTCATACATATAAACCTCATATATAACTATATTTTATATGTTATTTATATATAAGTATATATTCATACATAAATCCCATATCTATAAACATACATGTGTGTATATATATTTATATGCACATGCACACACATATGTGTGTATGCATGTCTATGTATCTGTCCCCTACTGATTGCACAAGGGATGGATCTTACTAGCCAAATACTAAATGCTTTTGGTTTGGAATTACTGTGTTAACCCATGGTGTGAAGCTAGGGAGACATTCCCGAAATATGCTCCATAGAACATGTAGGAAAGGTTGTAGAGTGGATTACTACTACAGGCTAAGGAAAGTTTTTTCTGAATGAACCAGTCAGATAGATGACTATTTCATACTCAGTTTCATTTTTTTTTTTTATTAGGATAGCTGTAAAAACAGGAAAAAAAAAAAGAACAAACCCAAACTGCTGTCACTTTCTCAGAGAATAGTTGAGAAGAGATTAAGGATTAAGCATTAGTTTGCTAATAGCCATCTCCAGTCACTAAAATATCTGTAGGAGACAGAAAATAAACTCAGCAAAGATGTACTACAGAGAGGAACTAGATGGCTAGAGGGAGGTTTTTTTATTCCCCACTGTATATTATCAAAGCTTTATAATTTAACATCATGTGAATGCACTTTATAAAAATGTATTTTTCAATTAAATAAAAAAGTAAGTTAAGTCACTTGAAAAAATGGCTTGAGAAAACATCACCAAAATTTAGCAAGACAGAAGCACGGAGCAGTGACACAAACTTTTAAAGAAACAGGGTTTTTTTTTTTTGTGGTATATGCTCTGCTGAAATAAATACTGTAGAATCATGTTTTTTTTGAAGATCAGAAATTTCATAGAAATTAAGAGAAGTTTGAGCAGAGATATTTGAGTATGTTGATCACCATATCAGTTATATAAACACTGATGTCAATCATTTTGCTCCCATGAATCCACAAAATCACAAGCTGAAAGTTTGGTCCTTTACTACCTGACATAGATGCTATATAGAGAACTGATATAGGACACAGCACAATCCTCTCATTTGCATTCTTAGAACAAGATATTTGGTGAAAATTTACTAGCTTAAAAAAATGTACCAGCTTCGAAGCAACCATATGGAATATTTTATACAAATAAAGTCAAGTCTGGGATTGCATATAAGTGGCAAAGTTTTCACAGAATCCTTGTTCTCATTAAGAATTAAGTAATGTAGGGGTACCTGGGTGGCTCAGTGGGTTAAGCCACTGCCTTCAGCTCGGGTCATGATCTCAGAGTCCTGGGATCAAGCCCCGCTTCGGGCTCTCTGCTTAGCAAGGAGACTACTTCCCCTCTCTCTCTATGCCTGCCTCTCTGCCTACTTGTGATTTCTCTGTCAAATAAATAAAAATAAATAAAATCTTAAAAAAAAAGAATTAAGTAATGTAGTAATCTTCACCAATCAGTGTTGGAAGGAAAAGCTAAGGGAGAGAAGAACAATAATTTCAAAGCCAGAGCTCTGAGTCCTTATATCTGGGTTTCCTGTGTCCCTGAGTCATTATCCACCTTTGGTGGTGCCTTTTTAATTTTTACTTTAATGATTAGTTTTATCTCCACTTTGAATGGCTCTTCCGTTATGATCTCTATTCTGTTTATTTCCTCTTCGGGAATGCAGCATCTTGGCCCCTGTCCAGAGTTTTTTTTTATAGAAAGAAATTCACTTTCAGATGTGAGGCAGGATGGCAAATGATGAATTACAGTGCTCATGATTATTTGTATTCTTCCTTTCTTCCTGGGTCCCCTACTTTTCTAGCTCCCTTGCACTCAGGTGATAATTCTGGCTAATGGAATACAAAAGGATTGATGAATGCCATCTCTAGATTGGTCCGTAAAATTTCTGGTGAAGTCTTTCCACTATTATTTTACTTCCTTGGTGTGTTGGCTGGTCCTAGAGCAGTGCTGTCTAGTAAAAATACAAAGTGACATATACATAATTAAACATTTTCTAGGAGGCACATTAAAAACCATAAAAAGAAACAGGTGAAGTTAATTCACTAATGTATTTATTTAATACAATATATCCAATATATTATCATTTAAATATGTAATTAATTTAAGGGCATCTGGGTTTTTCAGTCAGTTAAGTGTCAGACTCTTAGTTTTGGCTCAGGTCATGATCTCAGAGTCCTGAGATCTAGCCCTGTGTTGGGGTCCTGCTTCTCCCTCTTCTGCTCCCCATGCTGGTGCACTCTCTCAGATAAATAAATAAATAAATAACCCTTCAAACAATGTGATCAATTTAAAATTAATTAAAAGATAGTTTATTTTTTAATACCCTTCCTTCAAAATCCATTTTTAAAAATTATTTATTTATTTGACAGATCACAAGTAGGCAGAGAGGCAGGCAGAGAGAGAGAGGAGGAAGCAGGCTCCCCACTGAGCAGAGAGCCCAATGCAGGGCTCGATTCCAGGACCCTGGGATCATGACCTGAGCTGAAGGCAGAGGCTTTAACCCACTGAGCCACCCAGGTGCCCCGAAAATCCATTTATTTTGTATTTACAACTGATCTCAATCAAGACTGAATACCTATTTCAAGTACTCAGTGGCCACCTATAGATAGAGGCTATTCTGTTGGATCGGACAGGGCATTTCTGGAGGATGACATGCAGAGAATGTCATAGCTATTATATGGAAAAACTCTGAGTCACTAAATGTGGAAAATGATCATGTATCACTGATCTACACTGAACTGTACTGTAAGAAATAAATCTTTAAGACATTGAGATTTCTGGGTTTATTATCAGCTACTGTGTTGTGGAAAATTAGATTATTGTATAGCAAATATTTCCTACTTTTCCCTTTTTTCTCTTGAACCACCATGAGAGGAATATTCATCTCTGCCTCATTGCTACTGGGCTTGGCCATGTGATTTTCTTTGGCCAGTGAAATGTTGACAGGAAAAACAGTGTGCCGGTTTTGAGTCCAGGCCTTACAAATTTTGTGTTATTCTAATTAATATTCTTTGAGTTTTTTTGCCATCCTATTAAAAAAAAAAATGTAACCCAGATTATCTACCTACTGTTCCCAAAAGAACGAAAGACATGAATGAACTGAAACAAAATTCATGGACTGAATCTGTGGTTGCAGTTAAGGTCAGCTGAGTCTAGTCTAGATCAAAAGAATATCAACCAATGTGCAGATGTACGAGCAAGTAATAAATGCTTATTGTTCTATGCAACTGTATTTTGGGGTGGATTGTTTTATAGCATTATTTGTGCCAATGGTTGACTAATAAGAACTACCTTAATGGAATTTCATTTCTCGTGGAAGAATCTCTATTACCAATTCACAGTCCTCCTGTGGTACTTTCCCATGTTGCATCTCCTCTTCATCCTCTTTCTTCCCTTTCATAATCTCCTGATCCATATTCTTCTATGTTAGCGCACAGTGTTGGTCTGCTATTTGTTTTATAATGATTTACATGTTTAACTCAGAGATTAGCCAGTATCTTCTTGCAATTTAAGATCTAGATATACAATCATTCATTCAGTCACCCAACACTATTTTGAACTCTTGGTATGTCCCAGGCATAGTTGTAGTCTACAGGGATGCAATAGTTAAAAAGAACTCTTTTGATGGTACTTGCAGTTTTGGGGGCACATAGATAATGCACAAATAAAAACACATAAGAATATAGTGTGGCTGTAAGTAAAAATGAAGAGGAATTAGAGGTTGGAGATGGGAGTAGGGAAATTAGTGCTATAGAAATGATCTTATAAACTTCTTTCATATTCTTCAGAAATATAAAATAAACTCTCTAGGATCTTTGCCTTTTGCTAGGGGCCTATGTCCTTATACTTCTCTGTGGCTTTGAATGGCTTACACTGAATTAGTTGAGTTTAAGGATTATTTCTATGGTTTTGTTTGTCTTTGCTCTACCTTTCATTAACTGAGTTAATTAGTATCACACAAATAATTCAAAAAAAGGTATTTGTGTGTGTATAAGACTTTACTCAAAAAGCATCAAGTTGTATATTTTAAGTATATAGAGTTTTTATTTAGCAAGTATACTTCAATACAGCTGGAAGAAAAAAAACCCCACACCATCCCAAAGACAAATAAATATTTTTTTAAAAAAGACTACTCAATGTGTTGGAGAGATGGAAGTATTTTCATCATGGTAGCACAATTTAAAATTCAATAGCTATTTAAGATTCAGTTAGCTATTTCTGATCCTAAAAGTCTCAAAGCTAGACCCTAGCTTTCTGCCATAATATTTATTTGCTTATATTTTCTTGTATATCCTTTTGTTCCAATCTGATATTAATTCAACAGAGCAATTTAGCATTTTCCTTTTCTTTGTATAACAACCCATGCCCCTACAACAACCCAGGTCCCTAGAATCTCAATTTTCTATTAAATAGTTTACAAACTTATTATCCTACATATGAAAACATTGAGGTTTAGAGGCATTGCATTTTATGTTGAAGGTCACACAGCTACAACATGGTGAAACTGGGGTTCTGGTCTGGTCTCTCTGACTTTAGAACTAATGTTTGCAAAGTGAAAACTAATTTCCTAATCACATGTTAACTTGTGTATTTATTTTTTTGGTTAATTATTTGCTGCCTAGAATCTCCCTAATAAATGTAATTTAGTGTAGTCACCTCCACGTAAGTCCATTTATTCCATGACACGAATACAATGAAGTAAAAATTTAAATAGATGTATCAGTAAAGTCTTAATTCCAGGCAATTATGTATTATTGGACATCATGGGGAGTGAGCCCTTGTTTGTGGCTATTCTCTGGCCATTGCTGGTGTCTATTGAGTTTTGAGTCATTTATCCTGTTCATTAGGCAATGGCCTCTTTCTTTGACATAGATATTATTTATATCCCTTGTCTTTCATGATCATTGACAGAATATGCCACCTTATACACTCTGACCTGGCCCTTCATCATATTGTTCCAGTGAGCCTGCTCTCTCTCAGAAAATTTTGTGCCTTTTGGTAGGAAAGTAAATATACTTTTTCCTCAACTAACATGTGGGGTACTTCAAGATGCCATTCTAGCCCATCTACTTACATGTCTTTTTCAAGCATTACCTGGAAAGTAGGATAGTGCCTTCACCCACACCGTCTCCCTCCCCAAAGTGTCTTCATTCTAATCCCCAGAACCTGTAAATTACCCTACATGGCACAGAGAATTTTGCATATGTGTTCAAATTAAGAATCTACTGGATTAACTTTACCATACAGGTCTTTAAAAATGGAACTTTTCCCAGCTGAGATCATAATGAGATATGACTATTAAAGAATGGTTGTAGATGAAACATGCTGGTTTTGAAGATGGAGGGAAGGAATCACGAGCCAAAAAATGAAGCTGGCCTATAGATTCTGGAAAAGGCAAGAAAATGGATTCTCCCCTAGAGCCTCCAGAAAGGAACATAACTTTGCCAAGACCTTGATTTTTATCCCAGTGAGACTCATATTGGACTTCTATAGAACCGAAAGACAATAAAGGCACAAATATTATTATAGCAGTGTTAGAAAACTACTACCTGGCCAAGACTAATAATGAACCAAAACTTATCTGGGAGGCATGCCGATTCTCAGATTTCTAAGATTCTCCTGACATTTTCTGAGGTTTCCAAGATATCTTAATTCACCCAGGGAATCATTGAAAGGAAGAGGATCTCAACACTTTCCAAACTCAACAACACTGACCAAATTCCCTTATATTTTTCACTAATGAAGAAATATCTCCTTGTTTCCCCCAGTTAACTGAACTTTTTCTGTGGCTCTTAGAGCATGGTGCAGTTTCCTCAACATTTACCTTGATGGTATAATATTTATGCTGTGTGTTCTTCAAGCTTTTAACAGTTTTTAAGTCAAATACTGCTTTTTTATAAAGAAATCTACTTACAATGTAAAGCCCTGGATTTCAAGACTATTGGTTCTATACTGAGTTTCGAGAACATATTTTATAAATTGAGAAGTTTAATAATTATTTTGCTGTGCAATTTTGCAAAAACAGTTCAACTGATTGTCTATGGGGAAAATTGAACTGTTGCCTAAGTGGAGGCAAGGATGAGATTTAGTGTTCATAGGATTCTTTTTAATTTTCATTGGGTCAATAGTAATGACTCTTCCTTAATTTCTGATATTGGTAACTTGTGTTCTAGTTTTATCTCTCTACCTCTCTAAATTTGTCTCCAGTTAGTCTGGCTAGAGGTTATCAGGGTTTTTTTTTTTGTGTGTGTGTGTTTTTAAAACCATCTTTGAAATTCCTTGATTTTCTTCAATATTTTCCTATTTTCAATTTCATTGCTTTCTATTCTAGTTTTTATGATATTTTCTGCTTACTCTAGACTTAAATAGCTATTCTTTCTTAAATTTCCTAATGTGCAAGCTTAAGTTATTGATTTTAGATCTTTATCCATTTCTAAAATATGTATTTAATACTACAAAGTTCCCCCTAAACTATTGCTTTCACTTACTCCCAGAAGTCTTGATAAGTTGCATTTTTAAAAATATTTTATTTTTTGTACATATAGAGAGGGAGCATGAGCATGGGGGGTGAAAGCTGGGCAGAGGAAGAAGCAGGATCCCCCTGAATAGAGAGCCTGATGTGGGGCTCAGTTCCAGGAACCCGGGATCATGACCTGAGCCAAAGGCAGACGTTTAAACAACTGAGCCAGGCACCCCGGTAAGTTGCATTTTTATTTTCTTTTAGTTCAAAGTATTTAAAAATTTCCCTTAAGACTTCTTTCTTCACCCATGTGTTACTTAGAATTATGTTCTTTAATTTTCAGATATTTGGAGATTGTGTTGATATTTTTCTTATATTGACTTTTAGTTCAATTCTATTGTGGTTTGAGAACACACTTTATATGATTTTTACTCTTTTACATTTTTAAGTTGTGTTACGGACCAGAAGGTGTTGTATTTTGGTGAGTGTCCCATGTAAACTCAAGAGAATGTATATTCTATTGTTGTTGGATAGAGTCTTCTATAAATATGAATTAGATCTATTTGATTGAGTGCTGTTCAGGTCAAATATATCCTTACTAATTTTATGCCTGTTCTACTTATCAATTGCTTACATCTAGTCTTCTACTGCAAGAGCGGATTTGTCTATTTCTCCTTGCAATTCCATCAGCTTTTGTCTTATATATTTTCAACATTGTTTTTAGGTGCATACACTTTTAGGTTAGATACGGCTTCTTGTAGAATTAATCCCTTTGATATTCTGTAATGTCCTTTTTTGTCCATGATATCTTTCCTTGTTCTGAAATCAGCTTTGCCTGAAATTAATATAGCTACTCCAACTTTCTTTTGACTAGTGTTAACATTGTATTTCTTTCTCTATCCCTTTACTTTTAACCTATTTGTGTCTTTACATTTAAAGTGAGTTGCTTGGTGCTCGCTTCGGCAGCACATATACTAAAGTGAGTTGCTTGTAGATAACATATAGTTGGGTCCTATTTTTTTTTAAATTAACGTATAATGCATTATTAGCCCCAGGAGTACAGAACTGTGAATTGCCAGGTTTACACACTTCACAGCACTCACCATGGCACATACCTTTCCCATTGCCCATAATCCAACCACCCTCTCCCTACCCCCTCTCCCCGCAGCAACCCTCAGTTTGTTTTGTGAGATTAAGAGTCTCTTATGGTTTGTCTCCCTCCTGATCCCATCTTGTTTCATTTATTCCTTTCCTACCCTCCAAACCCCCCATGTTGCCTCTCAACTTCCTCATATCAAGGAGATCATATGATAATTGTCTTTCTCTGATTGACTTATTTCACTCAGCATAATACCCTCTAGTTCCATCCATGTCGTCAGATATGGCAAGATTTCATTTATTTACATGGCCACATAGTATTCCATTGTACATATATACTACATCTTCTTTATCCATTCATCTGTTGATGGGCACCTAGGTTCTTTCCATAGTTTGGCTATTGTGGACATTGCTGCTATAAACATTCGGGTGCATGTGCCCCTTTGGATCACTACATTTGTATCTTTAGGGTAAACACCCAGTAGTGCAATTGCTGGGTCATAAGGTAGCTCTATTTTCAAATGTTGAGGAACCTCCATGCTGTTTTCCAGAGTGGTTGCACCAGCTTGCATTCCCACCAACAGTGTAGGAGGGTTCCCCTTTCTTTGCATCCTTGCCAGCATCTGTCATTTCCTGATTTATTAATTATAGCCATTTTGACAGGCGTAAGGTGGTATCTCATTGTGGTTTTGATTTGTTTTTCCCTGATGCCGAGTGATTTGGAGCACTTCTTCATACATCTGTTGGCCATCTGGATGTCTTCTTTGCAGAAATATCTGTTCATGTCCTCTGCCCATTTCTTGATTGGATTGTTTGTTCATTGGGTGTTGAGTTGGATAAGTTCTGTATAGATTTTGGATACTAGCCCTTTATCTGATATGTCATTGGCAAATATCTTCTCCCATTCTGTCAGTTGTCTTTTGGTTTTGTTAACTGTTTCCTTTGCTGTGCAAAAGCTTTTGATCTTGATAAAATCCCAATAGTTCATTTTCCCCCTTGCTTCCCTTGCCTTTGACAATGTTTCTAGGGAGAAATTGCTACAGCTGAGGTCGAAGAGGTTGCTGCCTTTGTTCTCCTCAAGGATTTTGATGGATTCCTTTCTTACACTGAGGTCCTTCATCCATTTTGAGTCTATTTTCATGTGTGGTGTATGGAAATAGTCCAGTTTCATTTTTCTGCATGTGGCTGTCCAATTTTCCCAACACCATTTGTTGAAGAGACTGTCTTTTTTCCATTGGACATTCTTTCCTGTTTTGTCGAAGATTAGTTGCCCATAGAGTTGAGGGTCTATTTCTGGGCTTTCTATTCTGTTCCATTGATCTATGTATCTCTTCTTGTGTCAGGACCATACTGTCTTGATGATGACAGCTTTGTAATAGAGCTTGAAGTCTGGAATTGTGATGCCACTAACTCTGGTTTTCTTTTTCAATATTCCTCTGGCTATTCGAGGTCTTTTCTGGTTCCATATAAATTTTAGGATTATTTGTTCCATTTCTTTGGGAAAAAAAAAAGGATGGGATTTTGATAGGGATTGTATTAAATGTATAGATTGCTTTAGGTAGCATAGACATTTTTGTAATATTTGTTCTTCCAATCATGAGCATGGAACATTTTTCCATTTCTTTGTGTCTTCCTCAATTTCTTTCATGAGTACTTTATAGTTTTCTGAGTACAGATTCTTTGCCTATTTGGTTAGGTTTATTCCTAGGTATCTTATAGTTTTGGGTGCAATTGTAAGTGGGATTGACTCCTTAATTTCTCTTTCTTCTGTCTTGTTGTTGGTGTATAGAAATGCCACTGATTTCTGTGCATTAATTTTATATCTTGACACATTACTGAATTCCTGTACAAGTTCTAGCAGTTTTGGAGTGGAGTCTTTTGGGTTTTTCACATAAAGTATCATATCATCTGCAAAGAGTGATAGTTTGACTTCTTTGCTGATTTGGATGCTGTTAATTTCTTCTTGTTGTCTGATTGCTGAGGCTAGGACTTCTACTTCTATGTTGAATAGCAGTGGTGATAATGGACATCCCTGCCTTGTTCCTGACCTTAGCGGAAAAGCTCTCAGTTTTTCTCCATTGAGAATGATATTCGCTGTGGGTTTCTCATAGATGGCTTTGGTAATATTGAGGTATGTACCCTCTATCCCTACACTTTGAAGAGTTTTGATCAAGAAAGGGTTCTGTACTTTGTCAAATGCTTTTTCAGCTTCTATTGAGAGTATCATGTGGTTCTTATTCTTTCTTTTATTAATGTATTGTGTCACATTGATTGATTTGCAGATGTTAAACCAAACTTGCAGCCCTGGAATAAATCCCATTTGGTCATGGTGAATAATCCTTTCAATGTACTGTTGGATCCTATTGATTAGTATTTTGGTGAGAATTTTCGCATCTGTCTTCATCAAGGATATTGGTCTGTAATTCTCTTTTTTTGATGGGATCTTTGTCTGGTTTTGGGATCAAGGTAATGTTGGTCTCATAAACTGAGTTTGGAAGTTTTCCTTCCATTTCTATTTTTTGGAATAGTTACAGGAGAATAGGAATTAATTCTTTAAATGTTTGGTACAATTGCCCTGGGAAGCTGTCTGGCCCCGGGCTCTTGTTTGTTGGGAGATTTTTGAGGACTGCTTCAATCTCCTTACTGGGTATGGGTCTGCTTAGGTTTTCTATTTCTTCCTGGTTCAGGAATTCCTGGTTCAGGAATGTCTCTAGGAATGCATCCATTTCTTCCAGATTGTCAAATTTGCTGGTGAATAGTTGCTCATGATATGTTCTTATAATTGTTTGTATTTCTTTGGTGTTGGTTGTGATCTCTGTCTTTCATTCGTGATTTTATTTATTTGGGTCCTTTCTCTTTTCTTTTTGATAAGTCTGGCCAGGGGTTTATCAATCTTATTAATTCTTTCAAAGAACCAGCTCCTTGTTTCATTGATTTGTTCTATTGGTTTTTTTTTTTTTTTTTTTTTTTTTTTTTTTTTTTCTTCTTTTTCCCCTCTTTTTTTTTTCTTTTCTTTTCCCCTGCGGGTTTTAGTTTTTTTTTTTTTTTTTTTTTTTTTTCTGCAGCTCCTTTAGGTGTAGGGTTAGGTTGTATACTTGAGACCTTTCTTGTTTCTTGAGAATATCTGAAAATATGCAGGGAACGATTCCAGTATTTTGGTACCAGTTGAGACCTGATTTGTGACCCAGGATGTGATCTATTCTGAAGAATGTTCCATGTGCACCTGAGAAGAATGTGTATTCTGTTGCTTTGGGATGGAATGTTCTGAATATATCTGTGATGTCTATCTGGTCCAGTGTGTCATTTAAGGCCTTTATTTCCTTGTTGATCTTTTGCTTGGATGATCTGTCCATTTCAGTGAGGGGGCTGTTAAAGTCCCCTGTTATTATTGTATTATTGTTTATGTGTTTCTATGATTTTGTTATTGATTGGTTTATATAGGTGGCTTCTCCCATGTTAGGGGCATAGATATTTAAAATTGTTAGATTTTCTTGTTGGACAGACCCTTTGAGCGTGATATAGTGTCCGTCCTTATCTCTTATTATAGTCTTTGGCTTAAAATCTTATTTATCGGATATAAGGATTGCTACCCCAGCTTTCTTTTGATGTCCATTAGCATGATAAATTATTTTCCACCCCCTCACTTTAAATCTGGAGACGTCTTTCAGTATAAAATGAGTTTCTTGTAGACAGCATATTGATGTATTTTGTTTTTTTATCCATTCTGATACCCTTTTTCTTTGTTGGGGCATTTAGCCCATTTACCTTCAGGGTAACTATTTTTTTTTTTTTTAAAGATTTTATTTATTTATTTGACAGATAGAGATCACAAGTAGGCAGAGAGGCAGGCAGAGAGAGAGAGGAGGAGGCAGGTTCCCTGCTGAGCAGAGAGCCCGATGTGGGTCTCGATCCCAGGACACCAGGACCATGACCTGAGCCAAAGGCAGAGGCTTTAACCCACTGAGCCACCCAGGCGCCCCCAGGGTAACTATTGAGAGATATGAATTTAGTGCCATTGTATTGCCTGTAAGGTGACTGTTACTGTATATTGTCTCTGTTCCTTTCTGGTCTACTACTTTTAGGCTCTCTCATTGCTTATAGGACCCCTTTCAGTATTTCCTATAGAGCTACTTTGGTGTTTACAAATTTCTTTTAGTTTTTGTTTGTCCTGGAAGCTTTTTATCTCTCCTTCTATTTTCAATGATAACCTAGCTGGATATAGTATTCTTGGCTGCATGTTTTTCTCATTTATTGCTCTGAATATATCATGCCAATTCTTTCTGGCCTGCCAGGTCTCTGTGGATAAGTCTGCTGCCAATTTAATATTTTTACCAGTGTATATTAGACTTTTTGTCCTGGGCTGCTTTCAGGATTTTCCCTTTGTCACTAAGATTTGTAAGTTTTACTATTAGATGATGGGGTGTGGACCTATTCTTATTGATTTTGAGGGGGATTCTCTGCGGCTCCTGTATTTTGATGTTTGTTTCCTTTGCCATATTAGGAAAATTCTCTATAATAATTCGCTCCAATATACCTTCTGCCCCCGTCTCTCTTTCTTCTTCTTCTGGAATCCAGTTATTCTAATATTGTTTTGTCTTATGGTATCACTTATCTCTCAAATTCTCCCCTCGTGGTCCAGTAGTTGCTTGTCTCTCTTTTGGTCAGCTTCTTTTTTCTCCATTATTTTGTCTTCTATAACTCTAATTCTCTCTTCTGCCTCATTTATCCTAGCAGTAAGAGCCTCTATTTTTTATTGTACCTTGTTAATAGCTTTTTTGATTTCAGCTTGGTTAGATTTTAGTTCTTTTATTTCTCCAGAAAGGGCTTTTATTTCTCCAGACAAGGTTTCTCTAATATCTTCCATGCCTTTTTCAAGCCCAGCTAGCACCTTGAGAATCATCATTGAACTCTAGATCTGACATGTTACCAATGTCCGTATTGATTAGGTCCCTAGCCTTTAGTACTGCCCCTTGTTCTTTTTTCTGTGGTTTGGTTTTCTGCCTGGTCATTTTATCCAGATAAGATACCTGAACGAGGGGATAAAATACTAAAAGGGTGGCAAAGACCCCAGAAAAATGTGCATTAATCAAATCAGAAGAGACCCTATGTCATGGGGAGAAGAAAAGAGGTAAAGAGAAGTTCAAAAAAATTTTTTAAAAAATATGTATTAGACTGGTGAATAGAACAGAGCCACCCACTAAATTTTGGGAGTATTTTGGTCTCTTACCTCCCAAAATTTTAGAGAAAGAAAAACATATATATACACAAACTTATATATATATATACACAAAAAATATATACACAAAAACTTTTATATGTATATATATATATATATATATATATATATACACAGAAAAATAAGGGTAAACACGATGAAGGGATGGAATATGACTATAAAGATGAAAATTTAAAAAAATTCTAAAATTGGAGTTGATAAATTGGCTGGGAAAAGAAAGGAAAAGAAAGTGGAGAGAATTTGCTCAGTCTCAAGACTAAACAAAGCCCTGTGCTAGATTTAGGGCATATTTTGATCTATTAGAAGAAGTTGTATCCCAAAATTTTTAAAAGAAAAAACCCTATGTGTATACAAAAAATAAAGTTAGATACAATGAAGGATAAAATATGACTATAATAATGAAAGTTCAAAAAGATTTTTTTAAAGAAAGGTATTGTTAAAATAAACCAGTTATAAAAACATTAAAAGAGGGGCTCCTGCGTGGCTCAGTGGGTTAAAGCCTCTGCCTTCGGCTCAGGTCGTGATCCCAGAGTCCTGGGATCGAGCCCCACATCAGGCTCTCTGCTCAGCGGGGAGCCTGCTTCCCCCTCTCTCTCTGCCTGCCTCTCTGCCTACTTGTGATCTCTGTCTGTCAATAAAATAAAATAAAATCTTTAAAAAAAAACATTAAAAGAGGAAAGAGTGAAGTAAAAAAAATTAGAATAAGAAAAAAAAAATTTAACTAACTTTGCAAGACTAAAGAATCATGGGGAGAAAGCCATGAATTCCATGCTTTGCTTTCCCCTCCTCTGGAATTCTGTTGTTCTCCTTGATCAGTGAGCTTGGTCTTGGCTGGAAATTCTTGCTGATCTTCTGGGTGGAGGGGCCTGTTGTAGTGATTCTCAAGTGTCTTTGCTCCACCCTTGCCAGGGGCTGGGCTAACTAATCAGCTCAGGTTTGCTTTTGGGAGCTTTTATACCCTGAATGGTTTCCCTGGAGCTCTGGAGGATGGGAATGAAAATGGCGGCCTTGCAAGCCCTGCCCTGGGGGAGCCGAGAGCTCAGGGCCCCTCTCCTCTGTGCTCCCTCAGAGAAAAGTGCTCAGTCATTCTCGTCTCCCTGGCCTCTGGCTGCACTCTGAGCTCACCTGGCCTGTGATGGAGCATCTCTATGTCTGGCACACAACCCCTCCTGGAGTCTCCAAATCCAGCAGATCCCTGCCTCTCTTCCGGGGGGGGGTCTCCCCAGATTTGCCACTTTTTGGGTTCCCTGCTCAAAGAGTAGTGGCCTGACTGTGACACGGATCACAGTTTAATGTAACCCTGATTTGAGATCTCACTCCTCAGCTCTGTCTCTGTAGCCAGCTTCCCTGCTCTAATACCTATGAGCGTTGTGACACTCAGACATCCCTGATCCTTCTGTGACCCCGTGGGACCTGAGACCATGCTGTTCCCACGAGGGCTCCACCCCTGCTTAGCCTCTGGAGTGATGTCGAGCAGACTTTTAAAGTTCTGATTTTGTGCTCCATTGCTCTGCCACTTGCTGGGAGCCGGCCCCTCCCCTTGCGGTCTATCCGTCGCTTCAGATTCACTTCTCCGCATGTCCTACCTTTCAGAAAGTGGTCGATTTCCTGTTTCTAGAATTGCTGCTCTAATTTTCTTCAATCTCCTGTTGGATTTGTAGGTTTTCGGAATGGTTTGATAGACTATCTAGCTGATCTCCTGCTATCTGATGTCATCTCAGCCTGCTACTCCTCCGCCATCTGCACTCCCCCCGGGTCCAGTTTTTTAAGCCACTCTGACAATCTGTGTCATTAACTTGGTTTATATACATGATTTACATTTAAAGTAGTTTTTGAAATATTTGGATTAATAACAATCATATTTTCAACTGTATTGTATTCATTGCCAAAGTCTTATTTATCTGCCCTTATTTCAATTAAATATTTAATATTATTTCATTTTATTTTCTTTGTGTATCATTCATATTTCTTTAAAAATGTAAATGATTTCCTAGAGTTTATTATATACATTTTATAAGTATTCTAAGTTATTCTTTAAATAGCATTATTCTGCTCCATGTGTAATATAGGTACCTCATAACAGAGTTCTCTTAATTCCTTTCTTTCTCTCTTGTGATATTACTGTCATTCATTTAATTTATCCTTATTTAGTAGTCACCCAATGTGTTGTTGTTATTTTTTCCCAATGCATTATTATTATGGTCATTATTTTAAATAAGAAGTTATTGTATAGATCAATTAAGAATAAGAAAAACAAAAGACTATTTCAGCTGTCATTTATTCTCTGTTGCTTTTCTTTTCTTTATATAAATCTAAATTGCTAACATAGCATTTCCTTCTCCTACAGAACATCTTTTAATATTTCTGGCAGTAGCTAGCAATGAATTCTCTCAGTTTTTATTTGTTTGAACAAGTATTTTTCCTATAATTTTGAATAATAAATTTTGCTGTGTAAAGAAGTCCAGGTTGGTGGTGTTTTTCTTTTAATTCTTTAAATACTTTACTCTCCTTGCTCCCATGGTCTCTCATGAGAAATTCACTAAAATTTTTTGAAAATTTTTATCATTTTTTTATTGTTTATGTTAGTCACCATATAATATATCACTAGTTTTGATGTAGTGTTCCAAGATTCATTGTTTACATATAACACCCAGTGCTCCATACAATAGATGCCCTCCTTAATACCCACCACCAGGCTCACCCACCTCCCTCTCCTCTCAAACCTTCAGTTTGTTTCTCCCAGTCCACAGTCTCTTGTGGTTCCTCTCCCACTCCAATCACTAAAATTCTTATTCTTGTTCTGGTATAGGTAAGGTGCTTTTGTTTCCTTTTTGGTTTCTTTAAAAAATTTTTTCCCTTTGCCTGTGGTGTTCTGCAGTTTTAATATGATAGAGTTTAAAATTTTTTTTCTATTTGTTCTGCTTAATGTCTTCTGAGTTTCCTGAATCTGTGGATTAGTGCCTACCATTAATTTTAGAAAGTTCTTAGACATTGTTATTTCGAATATTTCTTCTACTCTGTTTTTTTTTTCTTTCTGTTATTCCACTTAGACCTATGTTACATCTTTCAAAATTGTCTCACACTTTTTGTGTGTACTGTTCTTTTGTTTTTCATTTTTTTTTCTCTCTGCATTTTAATTTGAGAAGTATCAACAGATAGAAACATCAACAGACCTGCTTTGAAGCTCACTGATTCTTTCCTCATCTATGTCAAGTCTACTGGTGACCACACCAAAGACATTCTTCATTTTTGTTAGTGTTTTTGACTTCTAGCATTTCCTTTTGATTCTTCCTCAGAATTCCCATCTTTCTGATTGAGTTACCATCTATATTTGGATGTTGCCTACTTTTTCCATTGGAGCCCTTAAAATAGTAAATGTAGTTATTTTAAATTCCATGACTGAGAATTCCAACATAACTGAATCTTGTTCTGACACTTACTTTGTACTTCAGGCTGATTTTCCCCATCTTGCTGGGCCTTTTAATTTTTTGTTGAAAGCTAGACATACTGTTTTAGGTAATAGGAATCATATTAGATTTCTCTTGCTGCTATGACAAAGTACCACAAACTTAGTGGCTTAAAACAACACAAATTTATTTTCTTAAAATTCTGGAGGTCAGACATCCAAAACATGTCTCTGTGGGCTAAAATCAAGGTATCCACTTTCCTTTGTGGACATTCTAGGGGAAAATCAGAAGCCTTTTCTAGCTTCCAGGGGCTACCTGCATTCAGTGGCTTGTGGCACTCATTCCATCATCAAAGTCTGCAACTTCTGGTTAAATCCTTTTTCAGGCTGGTATCTTTTTAGTTCTCGCACTCTACTTCCCTCTTGCACTTAGCCTTATGATTATATGGGCCCATTTGGAAAATCCAGGATAATGTCTTCCTCTCATGGTCAGTTGACTGGCAATGTTAATTTCATTTGTAACTTTAATTCTCCTTTTCTGTGTAACCTAATATATTCATAGATTCTGAATTAAGACACGAACATCTCTGGGGATGGGAGATGCATTATTTTTCTTTCCATAGGAACTGAAGTCAGTAGGCCTCTAGCTGGAAGATTTATGGTTATCTGGCTAAGAGTTGGGCTTTGTTCAGTATTTTCTGAAGTTATAGGTGCCAGGGGCTTCAGATTTCTCTTGTGTTTTTTTTCTTTTTTTCCTTTGCTCCCCTCCTGACTTTTACCTCCAGTAACCCTATTATTCTCTGCTAATAACTTCTGACCTAGATATCCAGGTAACTCTTTCAACATCTCTTCTTCCAATTAAAGAGCATCCATTTTATGAATGCCCTCAGTTTCTCTAAGTCTTCTATAGACCACTCTTCCATGTCTTCATAAGTTCTTCACTTGGTTTTCCCAAACCCATCCACTGATGTTCTCTTCTTGTGTAGTATAACCATAATTCATTTTGTGTTTTCCTTTCTCACCTTTAAGTTCCAGGGTGATTTACATAAATGCAAATTTATGCTTCCTAAACCAAACTGAGTCTTTAGAACCAGTTGCAAACTCTACCTGAACTTAGCTTACTCCCTCTCCCATGGCATCAGTGAGTATTGTAAGTATGTGCCTCTCTCTTTAACCCCTCTAGTTTTCAGTCTTTTTTTCTTTCTTTCTTTCTTTTTTTTTTTTTGTCTTTATTGAAATTAGTTTAGATGACATATACTGTATTACCAGTTCCGGGGTAGAATTTAGTGATTGATCAGTTGCATATCAGACCCAGAACTCGTTTAATCAACTACTCTCTTTAAGGCCCATAATCCAATTATCTCTTCCATGCCACATCCCATTCACATCACATCCAACAATCATCCATTTCCCCCCCCATACTTAAAAGTCTCTTTATCATTTGTCTCCCTCTCTGATTTCATCTTGTTTTATTTCTTCCTCCCTTCCCTATGATCCTCTGTTTTGTTTTTTAAATTTATCAATTCATCTGTGGATGGACATCTGGGCTCTTGCCACAGTTTGGCTATTGTGGACATCGCTGCTATAAACATTCAGGTGCACATGCCCCTTCTGATCACTACATTGGTATCTTTGGGGTAAATCCCTAGTAATACAATCACTAGGACATAGGGTAGC